>NW_028277949.1:300000-454366 GCF_059751315.1 Micrasema longulum | reverse complement strand
GATTGAACGTCGCACACGTCCATCCTGACATACTCGCATACATTTTTAGATTCTTCTACATTCATACATGCCCTTCGATTGTGTCTGCTTTTGACATGACCAGACTGGAGATTGTTGTTTATCTGATCATGCTACGTCTTTCTTGGTCGTCCTCGTTCTACATAACCAATCATTCTAGCCATGTTTATCTGTTTTACCCTAGGAGTAATAATTCACTAGAGAAGCCCTTTAGCTTTATCTAGCCATTTTTTAAAACCCGGTACTCGAATCTCTCTCATAGTTAAAAACAAAAATTTTAAAGTCCATAAAATAAAAAGCTGTTAAAATATTTTCATGATATTTTTAACGATCACTTATCGATCATGAATGGCATATTAATATGGTTTACAAGTTTATTATTATAATTCAATAATTTATTTATTTTGTTAATTTACGCCCAAAGGGCATTTACAAAAAAGAATAAAATGCATGCTAAAGTACTTAAAAGTCAAACACAAAATAGGCAGAAGAAAGATGTGAAATTAGTTAGAAAAGTTAGAAATTTAGAAAAAAAATGAAAAAATATAAAAATACAAAGTAAAAGAAAAATGATAATAATGAAGGTAAACAAGAAAAAACAGTCAGAAAAAGAAAAACAAAAAATTAATAAAATAAATGCTGAAAAGCAAACAAAGTAAATAAAGTGTTACGGTAAGCAAGAAAGAATAATGTGAGTAAAAGTAATAATCAAGCAAGTATATTATCGCGAAAAAATAAGAAATATGAAAAATATATTAAATGCGTATTAATTCTAATGGTTTTGGGTAGTTTCACCCCTCACATTTTTTTTTCAAGCAAATATATTTATTATTATCAAATATTTTTTGTTCTTTTTCGAGTGTGTGCTCTGAACACTGACGAACGTTTTTATGACAAAATAAAGTTTTTCAAATAATTAGGGTCACTCCATTTTTCTCAAACACGCTCGATATCAATAAATTAATTTAATGGCGTTGATTTTGTGAAAATTTCGCAGTCAACTTAATATTAGGTACCCGCCGGATATTCAGCTACTATCCGGTATCCGGTCAGATAGGCCGGATACCGGATGGTTTATCGGATATCCGTTTCATCTCAACTTCACATACCCGAAAAACCTAAACCTTTTAAAAACCATGGGTCTACCGGTTTCACTCATAATAAAAATAAAAAAAATTGTCAATAATCAAGAAGGTAACTTTACTTTTTAAATATCAATTTCATGAAATGGAACGTATCACGTTACCGCCTCATACTTGTGCGCAACGTTTTTTAGAAGCGCACTTGGCGGGCATGACGTGTAACGTCAAAATGACGTGTCGCCAATTGAGGACCGTTTTGACAAAGCGAAATATCTACAAAATGTGAATTTTTCAGGAGGTTTTTTCATGTTAAAAATAAAACTATTACGATTTTAAATAAAATAAAAATTACATTTAATAGATATATAAAATCCTTACACATGTACTAAAAATCAACAATGTAGAATCAGTAAAATTATTTATAAAAATGTTCTAAATTCACGAATTTTCACAAAAAATAAATATCTACATAATATGTTTGTGATAGGAATGTATGGAAAATTGATTTGTGTTGGGAATTAAATAAGTTTACTTTTGCCTGAAATCATTTTAAACTGTTTTTTTGTGAAATTATATGTCTACTAACATATCTAAGTACCTAGGTAAATATACACATTTAGGTATTTACCTCCTATTTATTTTACATACATAATAGCACAAATAAAGTGATAACAAAATATATTTCAAGTAATAATCTTTTATTATTATTATTATGCTTCTTTTTTCTTGGTCGAAATCATGTTTTGTTTGTGATTTTATTTCGATTTAAAAAAACTTAAAACCCTAAAAAAATATGTGGATGTTCCGCTTTGTGAAAACTCTATGTAGTGTAGTTATTTCGTTTTGTAAAAATTCACGATATTTGAACCGCTACAACTTTGCGTATATATCGTTTTGTTAAAGTTTTATTTCACCAATCAATAAAGCTCACAGGGAAGAACCCATTGAAAAAAAAAACGCATTTGGTTTTTTTGTAGAAATTTCACTTTGAGAAAACGGTCCTTAATTGCGAGTCGTTTTGTTTGTGCTCGTTTCAAACTCCCAATTTTTTAAAATGAAAACTAGTTTTTATACATTTATAAGTTTTATCATAATCATCAGCGGGGCCATATATGAAGCGAAGTGTAAACGCTTGCAAGAAATAAAAATCCACAAATTAATCACTCTCTAGGAGAAGAAGAAGAGAAGATTCAGAATAGCACCTCGGCAAAGTAATTGCTTTGACGAAGAAACGCGCTGATCCCCAGCGCCTTCTTTTATTGGTATTATAATATTTTATTTATTGTTTATTTCCGGACGTTTGGCGATCTGGGTGACTAGAGTTCGGATAAACGAAGTTCTACTATACCTACATTACTATTCTTAGGGACCATCAAAATTTTATCATATTTTTGTGTGTTGTCAAAATGAGAATTCATTATAATAATTAGATTTAAAATTTTAGAAAATTTCAGTCGTAGCTTTTTCTTAAGAGGAAACGCAGTTTGACTTTTCTTCATATAAACGCATTCCCATATTTTCTCCCTGGACTACGGCACTACAGCAGTGATTTTTTTACACACTATAGATATTTACCATTGATATTTATTTGTCTTGTTGCTTTTTTTTTTTTTTTAATATATTATTATGGTAATTAGGACCATCCAAAAACCCTTAAAAGCGCCCGGTTTAATCCGCCATCTTCGGACGTCCGGTACACAAATATGAAAACTATTTTTGAAAAACGCAAAAGGTAACGATACAGAAAATTTCTCTTTATTTGAAATTACTCCTATAAAAAATGACCAAATCGGTTCAGTTTTAAAGTCCGGAAATGGGGACAACGAAACGTCGAATTTGTCGATTTTAGTGAGGCATAATCAGTCCGACGAGCAGTTGTCTTTTTCGAACAATTTCGAGGAGGCATTTGCGAGAGAGTGACACAAAAACAATGTTCAAATACCTAGAATTATAATATGTATGTGTATACTCGTATTATGTTTTCTACGTCACGCTGGCTGAACTAAATTCAAAGAAATGGTAATTTTATAGTTTTAAGATGTAATACGCGATAATGTTGATTTCATCAACAAATACATTCATTTTTTAAGGTAAGTATGCATTTTTTTTGGCCCGAACTAGATTCAGCAATAATATGTTTATTAACATATTGCAACAGAGATAAAGAATATTTTATTGAAGGTAATTCAGAAGTCTAGGCATTTACAGGGCTTAAGACTTGTATTTTTTATTTATTTATACAAAAACATATATTTTACAAAAAAAACCTATCCCTAACTCCATGAGTCCAAGAGCCCTGTGTTGAGTTGAGATACAGCGTAATGGAAAATAGAGGCATGAATATTATTAAACAATCCCAAAAATAAAAATAAAATATCATTAAATAAATATGTATTTTAATAAACACCTAGACAACACGCTTAATAGTATATATCTATGTAATATATCGCAGCAATCTCCTGCAATTGTCTCTTCCCTTAGATTAAATACAAACTTGTACACTTCTCCTGGAAACGGCTTTAGTTTTAGAGAACTTAATATGTTCATCCAGGACGTGAAATAGTCTTGGGGCCAAAAAAGATAAATATCTCTGAACGAAAGTCGTTCGTGTTTTTGTTATTAAATAATTCAAATTACAGAAAAACCTCGTACAAGCATTCTGCTGGGATCTCCTCTTGTAACACAATGACCAGAAATGTGCCAATGACTCTTTTTTTTTTAAATGTCTACTGTCCAGTTCCTTCATTAATTGAAACAATGTCTCAGATGGAAAAGCGGAGGGACATCGAAGCATTCCTCTAAGTATTATTTTTTGTACATTTATTGACTGGTTTAAGTGGCCACTTTACGCACTGGGTAACATTCACCATTCTGCCTATGTTTGAACATGTAAGTTTACTAGTATAAGAACTTATTGAATCCTCATTGATGCGGGTGACATTCTGAGCGAATTATTTCACCTACATACTAGTTTACGCCCGAAAATGTTTTTTAAATTTTATACTTCTTGGACCAGATGGTTTTATCAACACTATTTTGAGTCTATCCAAATTTTTGTAGACAAGAGCTTGATTCAACCACCTCGTGAGTTATTAATATTAATATTTTACAACAAAGATGAAGATAAACCCTGTGAACGCATACAGTTCTATATTTCCTTCTATAAAATATTCTTAATTTCTGTTGTAACATATGAATATTAATAACTTCCTGGGTTATTGATATTCATATGTTACAATGGGTTATATTCATGTATATCATAATATTCATATGTTACAATGGGTTCAATCCAGTTCATGTGAACAAAAATTCGGATAGACTCGAAATATCTCTCTTTTCCATGTACCTACAGTTCGCACCAACTATGCACAGAACTCTCCACTGATTCGCTTGGCGCGTAATTATAATGTATTTTTCAATATCATAGATATATTTAGCTGCAGTAAACTCACTTTTAAAACAAGAATTAAAAAACTATTGTATGAAAAAAAATATGTTTCTTTATAATTAAAAAAAAAAACATTATTAATTTAAGTTGTTTTTATTCACTCATGTCATACACACACTCACCCTGTCCATAAACCCACACTCACACCCATACACACTCACACACATATTCTCACATACCTACCAAAACCACACTCCACTCACTTACCCACGCATCCTCACACACAAAAACTAAATGAACTGGATTTTTATAATTGTATTTATGTGGAAAACTGATTTGGCTTTATTTTGTGTTTTTTTTTTATGTTGTATATATTCTTTTGTATTGCTATTTACAAAATTGTTTAATATATTTCAATCATTACCAATTTTAGTTTTTTTTAAATTATTTTTATTTATTTGGAGGTTTAACAAGGATAAATAAAATACATACATTTTTAAGTAAGCATTACTAACATTCTTTATATATATCCTCAATTAAAGAACTCCACCATCTTTCATAAATTTTATAAAATAAGTGTGTAAAATAAATTTAAGTAATAATAAAGATTAAGTTTAGTGAAATATAAGAATAAAGATATATAATCGAGTAAAACATATGAAACTACTTTTTTAAGTCTTATTTTTTCAAGAAAAGAAAAGAAAAAATAAGAACATTTGATGGAAATATGGAATTGTATTTTGATAAAGAGTGTAAATAAATAAATATAAGATGTAATAAAATAAACTAAAATTAATTCACAATTTGCTTTTCTATTAAAATATAATATATAATTATTTATTTGTAAAAACAGACAATCAACGCATTTATTCACATGAAATCAACCATCCCATTTCCTTATTAATCTAAGCTCTTTAAAAAAAAAAAAAATTGTATCGTATAGGGCCTATGATTTTTTTTAAGTTTTGTAATTTTGAAATTACTCCGCGGACAACATCACAAGTTTTCTTCGCTGACTGGTGAATTCGCTTTCCGTAAACCGAAAATTTATCAAAATACTCTCTATCATTGGTTGATTCGGAAGAACTAGTGACGTCGTTCAAAGTAGTTCGTTTTATCAAAAATCATTTTTATTAGTTTGTTCATACGTTTTCAAGATCCTACAAATAAATATAGTAAAATAAGATGCAAAACCAGAGCGTTTTAGTCTTAATTTTTGTAAACAAATGTACAAGATTTGACTCTAAAGGGATTTTCATTAATTTATTTTAAGAAAACAACAAAAATACAACGTTCACCAATAGGCCAAAATTATAGGCCAGTTATAATTTTCTATATGTGACTAAATACCAAGCGAAACAAAAGCATACTTGCGTATAGTCACTCCGTATCACTTTAATTGTAAAAAGAAAAAAATACAACAGTAATGAAATAACACAAATATAAAATATATATGAAAAGAAAAAGTTTTTTGCTGTTAACTCGAAACCGTTTTGTCAGTGTAATAGGGTGACCATTACAGTGGAACATCGTATAAAGGACTATATTGGAAGTTTGTTTGATTATTGATCAAAGGAACATTATTTTTTAAAGCTTTTCTTATGTGAAATATTTCCATATTATTTACTTTTAACCCTTTGTTATTTGTATATAAGATTTTAACTCCAGTATTTTTATTAAAGTCGTGATTTAAATTGATTAGGTGATTTGCGAATTCAGAGAAATTATTATTGTGAAGACACCTCAGATGTTCTTTAACACGAATATCACAATTTCTTGATGTTCTTCCAACGTAAAATGAAGGACAAGAATTGCATTTTAATTGGTAATCCCCTGAATTATTTAATAAACTATTTTTATCTTTATTATTAAGCAATAACAGGATTGAATTATAATTATTATTTGCAATAAAAGCTCTAGCATTTTATTTATAGTTGTTTAGAGTGAGAAAATAAACATGGATTTCAGAAAAAACTTGTTATAAAAATTTAGGATTCTGGGAAAAGATATGTGAAGATTGTGCTTGATATGCCATGAGGGCAGTTGTTATCAAATATTTTGTAAAGGAAGAGGATATCAGTGATGATTCTTCTCGATTGCAAGGTATCGATTCTGTGATATACTGCATTCCTTCGTAGTCATTAAAATGCACATTTTATCGACAGTCAAAATTCATTTTTAAAAAAATAATCGTTTCAATCCTTAAAATGTATTTGGAGTATTGAAGAGACCATACTGTTTGTTAACAAATGTTTGTTCAACAGTATATTAAATGAATACACGGAAATGTTTACGGCTGGAATGGTAAACTCCATCGCTGCCCTACTTCGCAAAAGAGCCTGGAGCCTATGAAAACGCCTGAAAAGATCCAACAATAAGCTTATCTAAGCCCATGGAGGGTGGAGATCTTCTCACCCCTGTTTAAGCAGCGGCTACAAATGCCAAGAATTTTATCTTCTGTTACGTAAGATATTTCTTTCTTATAAAAAATCTTTTTTTTTCCTTATGGTGTGATTTTTTTTCCAGCATTTCGTTAATATATTATGGTACTTATTTTTATAGTGTTCTATGAAGCTAAAACGTGTATTTTTTGTGTTATACGAGGCATGTTCAGAAATTAAGATTCAGATTATCATAGTCGGATGGGGTGGTGCGAGTGACACAGTTTTAAAATAGTGTATTTGTTGCTAAAAATCCATCATTATACAGACATCTACTGAAGAAATATTCGACAAATCACAACTTATGACACCAAAGCAATTATACGCTAAAACAATACTCACTTACAGATTCAAAAACTACTCTCACTCAAATGAAAGACATAACCCCTACAATACATCACATACAAATAATATAATCACTAGATCCTCAACACAAAAACAACTTAAACAAATACAAACTAATAACACTTTCGGACAAAGGGATTTTGGATATTATTCAATTAAAATCTATAACCTACTTCCACTATCTATTAAAGCAATAAATAACGAGAAATTGTTCAAAAAGGCTATAAAAAATGGATAGTGGCGCTAGGTAGAAGTAAAATGGATTGTCTCATTCGCCCAAACTAATATTGAATCAACTGCTCCACAAGCTTGTAGCTTATGTTAGGTTTTTGTTCTTTCATTGTGCGTATTGTAATATAATAATATAGATATACAAAAATTATTTAACATAAATACGTAGCGTTTAAAACTGTCTGAACATTTTGTTAATTATCTCTGTTTATTAAGTTAGTCTTCTTTGTTTATTCTCAAATGTAAATTACTATTTTTTAAGTATACTGTAAAGTGTTCTCGGCACGGCTAATCCATATTTTTTTTATTATTAATTACAGTTTGTAAGAGAAAAAATATGAATTCATAAATAAATATTTTCACCTCCCTGAAGGCACATATGCAGAAAGAGGTACTAAAGTTGGGAAGAAGCTGGTGGGATGGTTCTTCGGGGAGGGCATGAAGAAGCTTCTGCCACGGCTCACCACGTGCATTGAGCGGGATGGCGATTATGTGGAAAAACTCGCAAAAGGTGTATCAACAATATACTGTATTTTCTTTTCAAATATATTTTTTCTAAAAAATATATAAAAATCTGGTACACTTACTTTCTGAACATGCATCGTATGATAAATACGTATGGTTCTGCGCTATTAGTCTTCTTACTGGATTAAAAAATATGATTAATATAGACATATCTTAGGAAGAAAACAGTAATTGGCAATAATTTAAAAATTGAACTTTGCACACACAAATATCATACCTATATTAATAAATTTAATATTTTCCTGTTACAGAAAGGTACGTGTGCACAAATTAAAACAAAATAATATTAAGGCTGTAGTCTGGATAATTCTGGTTGTAATATTCCAAAACAATATAATAATCGTTTTCGGTAAGGGCTGGTCTGAAGGTCATAAAAAAGTCAATAAGATATGGTTTTAAATTGAATATTACAACCAGAATTATCTTCCTTTTTTAAAAAAAGATAATACAATTCTATAAAAAAAAGTTTTAACTAAAGTATTACAACTTTTTTTTTAAAGTATTACCGAAGGCATAATTTTAAGTAGAAATAAAGGAAAATGTCACAAAAATGTATGTAATTTAAAATGCTTGTATTTCTTTTAAAAATTACAATTTGGCTTCGGCCACTTTCATGGTCAATTTATTAACTTTAAATTATTACAACAAATTTTAGTTCAATACTTAGTCCTTAATGAGATCCCAGATACCTAAGTTTAGTCTAAATTTGAAATGGCGTAATCTGCCTGTCTAAAAGTAATTATATTTTAGTTACATAAAACTTTTAAGTATACTAACAGAAATACCTTTTTAAAAAAAAAATCTAATTTATATATATATTTTTTATTATTGCGCGATTAAAAAAAAACATTCGTTTTAAAATGGCAAAATCGTATGATTTCCTAATTTTGCGTTCGTTTTACAAGACAGCCTTAAGAAGGATAACAAATGCCACCGGAGTTTGCTGCGTCTGTTCTCTTATTACTTCATTCCGCACAAAGTCAAACCACCGCACACCCAAGATTCTTCTGAGACACCTATTCTCAAATCTCAGTATTTTGCTGTTTAGAGCCCTAGTGAGAAAACACGATTCGCATCCATAGAGGAGAATAGGTGTTATGCAGGTGTTATATTGGCGACATTTGGTTTTCACCGAGTAAATATTCGATCTCCAGACAGACTTCATACTGTTGAATGTGACGCCTGATATTCCTAGCCGCACTCCCAGTTCTTTTTGAAAGCTGCCATTTTCCGTAACATATACTCCGAACTCCGAGGTATTTGAGGTAATTAATAATGGTTAAAAAGAAAATAATAAGTTGTTAAAAACAAAGTGTTTTTGTTTTCATTTTAATTAGGTCTTTCACAATTTGTTTATGTGTGTGTGATAGAAAGTTTGCAAATAGTGTTTACTTGGTACACGGACAAACACCAACACGTTAATATACATAAGAGTAAATAAAAACACGGACAGCTAGTATCGTAGCTATGGTAATGAGTTACCAAGGGGAATAATGTATAAAATAAGATAATATAATTACATTTTTTTCGTGTTTGTTAATTTTAAGATACAGCGCTTGGAAGGGAATAACAAAATACGTCAGTGCTTACAATAAAACCGTTTTCTACTTTTTTTCCTTATACATTTTTTTCAATATGTACATAACTAGGTAGAAAATATTTACCGTTAGCATAAACTGTATGTCAGTGCGGATAAAGAATACAGTTATGTGTGAGAAATAGAACAAGGACCCTGGACCAGTGCTTCGGCTAAATCCTCCAAAAGTAAACGAAGTGAGATAAGTACATACGTCTCTTAGTGCAGTGGCTGGCACGTTCGCCTACCATGCTTGAGATCCTGAGTTTGATTCCTGGCAGGTTGGACGTAAAATATAGTTTTTAAAAGTCGATCTACGCAGGTCTACCAATGAATAAAATGACTTGCAATCCGGAAACCGCCGTAACTCGAAAAATCCACGAAATTCGAGAAAAACACAAAAAACTTTTCAAACGAGTAAATAGCAATTATATTGATAAAAACTAGGTTTTTTTTAAATTTCATTTCAATAAAAGTACATATTAAAATAGCGTATCCGGGACTACTGATTTTTTTGCACTAAAACAAAGTGGGCTTCAGATTTTCATTTCAACTTTAAAAAACGCATTTTTATGACGAGATAATTTCTGCATTTTTAACTTCAAAACAGTAAAATGTGGATTCCCGTGTTTTATCCTCTAAGGTACGGTTATGTGTTCATACATCGATGAAATAAATAAAAATAGTTAAATAAATGGAAAAAATTAAGAGTTGAAAATAATTTGCAGGATTTGTCAAAGTACGGAAAGTGCAATTTGTTATGTCATTCTAATTATTTGAAATATTGAGGAAGATATTTATGTTATGATACAGGTGCGTTGCACAATGGCCGATTATTATAAAACTTCAATTGTTAAGCGTTTTTAATCATCGCAAGAGCTATCTATGTCGTCGTAATTATTATTATTATTGCGTTATTAGTGATTACCACATTTGAACGTAGTTATGCAGAAAGCAGCCAGTCCACAATTTCCAAAAAATGGTATATTGATGTTATCGGATGCAGTAAGGTCAATTCTATGTTCTGCTTAAAATAGCCAGACCGCTTTCATACAAAAACTGTATCAAAACTGTATAAAAACTGTATTTTCATTATTATCCATATACGTATATCGTATATGTGTATGTCATCACTGTCATACGTGGCTGCTTTCTGCATAACTACGTTCATTTAACCCTTCACTGCGCGAAAATAACTAACGAGCAAGTTTATGTCTAATCGAAAGGGTAGGTATTTAAAATTATTGATCTTAAACAATGTTAACTGTTGGAGTCCAAGCAAAAACTGACCGAAATTCGGTCAACCCTATTGTAATGGGCATAAGAACAGATATCCAGGAGCTACGATGCAGACACCGGGACGTGTACATCGGCTGGATACGGGGACACTGTGGAATCCTTGGCAACGAAAAGGATGACGAAAAGGCTCGGGAGGCTACGCTCAAAAAGACAGCCCCCGATTTCGCCGATTTCCCGCTCAGCTTTGCCAAAAGGAAAATTAGAAGCGGGACCCTTCAACTCTGGAACGATCGTTATTTGAGTGAGACTACCGGAAGTATAACTAAAATGTTTTTCCCTACCATTTTCCGTGGCAATAATTCCAGAAAAATACAGAATGCTGGCTACGAGCTCACCCAGATGCTTACGGGTCATGGTGGGTGCATGAGCTACCTGCATCGCTTTAAGCTCTCTGAGATCGACAGCTGCCCATGCGACGATAAAACTCCTCAAGGTGTCCCGTCCCTCACCTGGTGATACATTGCCCCTTTTTCCAATGCAGTGCCTTATGCACCACTGCGTGCTGGTAGGGAAATTATGATTGGTCGATTGCACGGACACTAGATAATAACAAGTAGACCTCGGGTTTGATCAGTTGGCCACTCCTATAGCTCAGTCACAAATAACTATCGACGTGCGTAAAAATAAGCTAAGCATTTGAGCGATCACAATGAACAATAATGAACGTGCTTAAGTTATCGCAGTCATAAGTCAACGCGGGTGTGATCTCTAAGTCAACGCTCGTGTCGGTTTTTTTTTGTTTTCCTCGTAAATAAATACAGTTCATTGGCGAAAAATCGGCGTTTACTATAAAAAATAATACAATATATTGCATTTGCAAAATAGTACAGATAATCTAATTAAAAAAAATGAAAATAAAATAACAATTACTATGGCGACTGCTTTTCTTGACATTTGGCTTGCCAACCGCCGCCGCCGGCTAAATGCAATGAATAGCATGATAAACAATAAATAAATATATAAAAATAGCAGTTTTTGAATATTTTTCATATTTACATCGCTGAAATTCAAATATGTAATTGCGCAGCAGTATTATACATACGTCACGAAACGTAAATATTTTGACGTTTAATATTAGGTGTTTACGAATATTGCATTATGATCGCGAATACGATAAACCACCATGGGGAGAAATTGTTATCACGTCGCTTATTAGCACGT
Organism: Micrasema longulum; assembly: GCF_059751315.1. Taxonomy (NCBI): domain Eukaryota; kingdom Metazoa; phylum Arthropoda; class Insecta; order Trichoptera; family Brachycentridae; genus Micrasema; species Micrasema longulum. The sequence goes on along the minus strand of NW_028277949.1, from coordinate 442,300 downwards.
CGATAGTTATTTGTGATTGAGATACTTGTTTATAAACCACCAAATGCACTTTTGAATGAAAAGAAGTTCAGTGCTACATGAAATTAAATATATAAAAAAATCTTACGCGCGGTACAAATTTTAGCATTTGGTGTAATTTATCGGAAATGTATGAAAAAAATTATAAAAATGATTTGAATAAAATGGAACTACATTAAACGACATCGCTGGTTCTCCGAAATCAACCAATCATACAGCGTTATTGTGATAGGTTTCCTGTTTCCGGGAAGTTAACTGACCAATCGGCAGAACTGACAGACGAGAACTGGCAGAATAATTTCAAATATGCATGTATGTATGTTGTATGTGAACATTTATATTCATTTTTATTTCTTTTTGCATTGTTTTATTATTGATTGCTCTTTCTTCTTCCTTCTTCTTTTTCTTCCATATTTTCCCATCCCACTTTCTTTCACCCCTAGCGAACTGTACGTTTTGTTTTTTTTATATTTTTGTACCGATATATAACTCGTAATTGGTCTTGTTATTTGAAGCTATTCTGTATGTATTGTTTAAAACTATGACTGTGTTGGTTCCAAAAACATATTTTTAAAAATTAATTTTAAAAATTGCAAATTGTAAAAAATCATAGCGCTACTACGTTAATTAAAAAAATGATTTATTTTGTGACACTAAAAAATAAATTTAAAAAAACACCGAACTTCCTCAGCAGCATTTTACGACACTTATTTTTTTACCGAAATTTAATTATACTCGTCAAAATATGAAAATAAATCACAAGAAAGGGCATTTTGATTAGTATGAAATTATTCTCTCGTATTTAAAAACTATTTTAATTTTTTAAATACGTTTATCTAAACAAAAAAACGAAAAGACAGCATAATAAAAATATCATTATCATAAAAAAATATTTACAGATTTGTATTTTGTATCTTGCTCAATGTAAACCCAAGGGAACATCGGCGTCATGGCGATTTTTCGGGAAAATTATGTAATATCAACAATTTTAAATTCGAGGTCTTCCAGGAATTGATAATTTATAAAACTTTGTAATGAGCAATACCCGCGTCTTCTTTTGGGAATGTTAGTCACGGTTTCGACTTAAATGGCGCAAATTAATTGTTATCGACCGTAAGAAGAATGGAAAAATATAAATAAAACATATATCTATTAGACATTTACCTGAAACAGGGTTGTTGGAACGCTTTAATCCAAAATCACTGAGCATTTTCACACAACATTTTAAAATGCAAATCAATTTCTCTTTTCAAGATCACGGCCGCGCGAAGAACACAACCTGACAAATAACCAAACATTAACTGACTTTGACATTTCAGTTTTTCTCATTTCTGACGTATCACATACGAATAATATGAGTGTGTGTGTAAAGCAAAGCCCATGAAAAACGCATGGTAATGCGCAGATAGGCAGTTGCAAAACTTTTAAATAATTTTGTCGATTTGTGTTGATGACGTAGTTTCGCCAAAAACCTCGTTAAGCATGATTTCTGCAAATATTATTTCTGCGGTAGTTTTATCGATAGTGTCGTCATGCGCAGAGGAGAACAAATTTCGGTCGGAAAATTATCAGACCATTTTTGTTTTAATCATGCGGGTGAGCACGTGGTTTCTATACGCCAGTGACATCTAGCGATCAACTAATCCAACTAATACTTGATTTTCCGTAAAAGTAGGTGCCTACTCGGTGGTAATGTTTTCGAGTTAAAAAGAAGAGCTGTAAATTAAATACAGTAAAATTACAATTATAGGAATTAATAAGTACCAGACGTTATCCAAATATGCAAAAAATCCGGGTGATTGGATTGATCATAAAATTAAGGCAATGAATTGAAAGAAAGTGTAAAATTTACTCTAAGATCGCTTATTGCTTTTGAATTAATATGGTGAATTGGAATCAAGGTAAGAACTTACTGTACTGGCCGCCAATGCCCCTTTTTATTTATTATAACATCTCCTTATTTTTTTATTTCCTAATATTGATTTGGATATTTGGCAATCCGGATGACTGGATTTTAAATAAACGGAGTTCTACTGTTTAAAATTATAAAAACCTAATTTATCCAAATAGATTTTTAGAGAAAAAAAAAACAATTTTCTTTGTACCACATGATTACATAATACCAGTGATACTGCAATACCGCGTAACTATCAACTGAATCTTTTGGCAGGGGATCCTAAAAAACTGCATAATCATATAAAAAAAAAACTATAATAGAATTAAAAGTTTTAAATTTAAAATCATAAAAAATAATCAAATCTTTGAATAATAAAATATTTTCACACCCAAACATGTTCAGTATTCAGTTTGATTTTAAACGATTTTTTTTTAACGTTTATGATGTGCGTCTACATGAAACTAGAATAATTATATGGTAGGAGATGTTGTTCCCTAAAAAAATCATTCAACAACAAAAGTGTCCCAGTATGCTAGTTAAATAAAGTTTACTTCAAACCCTCAACTACAGTCCAATCAAGTTTTTTTTTATAAATTATTATGTGTCCATATGAATTAATCCCATGAGAAAAAAGTTTCCACAAATGTTTACCTTTTAACAATTGGGATTATTGCAGTATTTTTTTAATACTTATATTCTGATTCTTAAAAAAAAAAATCTATGATTGTTGTATTTTTCATTGTTTGTGAACTAAAATAATTAACACAGGCTCCAAGATAACTTTAACATCCAAATACATAGGTTTAAAAAATAAGAAAAGAACATATATTTCTGTAAAAGTTTTATTTTTCTAATGTTACAATTTTATGTTTGATGCTGAACTTAAATATTTTCTAATCATCTTAACCCCACCTGAAAAATAAAATATTAAGTGATTAATACATATATCTTATAAAACTAACCGGTTCATAAGCATAAAAACAATTGAACTTATTTTTGTATTCGTCATTTTTTGTGTTTTGCTTTGGACTACATAATATCATTTAACCAAAAAATTAAATTTAGAATAGTAACACAAAAAACCCGAGTGACCATCAAGGCAGAGTTGTTTGATTAATCATCATCGTCATTCCCTTTCCACACTTGGTACACCAATTGCAGCGCATCTTGATCATTTTTTTGTTACATGTAAGTAAGATAATCAGTCTTACGTTACAGGTTCCAGTCCAGGGACTATGAAATATTCTAGTGTAAAAACATCCCTTTAAATAGATATTTCATATCAACCATGTCGGAAATCGAACCTGAGACCTCTTGCACGGTAGGCAAACGCACTGAGCATTACACCACGAGGCTGACAAAAAGTAGTAATTAATAATCAAAAGTAATATATATATATATATTTTTAATCATAATACAGTAGATCTCCGTTTATCTTAACTCCAATCATCCGTATTGCCAAATATCCAAATCGTTATCAGGAAATAAAAAATAAAAAAGAAGTTTTAAATTTTATTTCAATTGTGCAAACTTTGCTGGACATGTTAAACCAAGTTTTTAATGTGATTCCGATTCGCCGTATTATTTCAAAAGCAATAAAATCTAGCAGTCATTAATCTGGATAATTGGAGTTTTACTGTATTATGGTGCACAAACAGTGGTGCGCGTTATTCAGATAGTGAGTGATATGGAATTTTTTTATTTTATTTTTAAAATGTATGTTTCCACTTCCCATTACGCTGTATCTCAACTCAACAGGGCTTTTGGTTTCGTGGAATTTGGGATACATTAGTGAATATATATATACCGATGTGATGTGTAAATAAAATAAACTAAATCAAAGTTTTCAAAAGTACTATTTTTTCATACAAAAAATATTAAAATTTTTCGTGAGGTAGGTACTATTACTTTCGATTTTCAACTATTACTATAGTAGGGCCAATTTAATAGGTCACATTTGACATTTCATCAAAATTCAACAACATAACCTTGTAAGAGCGGTAATAAAATATTATTTATTTTTTCGAATTTAAAACTGCACAATTGCTTAACTTTTTTCAATTACGATTACATATTTATTGTAATAATGACAGAAGAAGGTAATTTTACAATTTACTTTCACTAATAAACCATTCTAAACATAATAAAGATTTTCTTTTCTTAACGTCGTTATAATGTTGCATCAGTGAACCCTTTTTCTTTTTAAACACTAGGGATGTTTTTTTTTTTTTATCAATATTCCTACAGAGATGAGGTAGAGTTTTTTCAAATTCAGGATTATCGATATTCGAGCGTTTACAGGGCTTATGACCTGTCATTGGCTGGGTTGAGTGGCCACTTTACGTTTTACAACATTCCCCATTCCGCTTATTAGCGAATATCGACACGGGTAACATTTTGATTCTTGTATATATCTTATTAAATGAGAAACCATTCACTAGCGTGTTGGAGCACCATCTATGTATTGATATTGAAGTTAAGTATTTTTAATTAGCATATTACTTTATTTTTATGTATTTAAGACTCTTCCGAGTTAAATTAAGTACTAGTAATCGCCTGCAGATGATTCTGCAATTTATTTATACTTATATTTTGACCAGATCTTATTACACAACATTATTTTTTGGTATGTGTATTTTTGTACATACACAAATCTGGATTTCTCCCGAGGGGGAGTAGGTATATATTTTTTTATCAATATTCCTACAGAGATGAGGTAGAATTTAAAAATAGAAGAAACTAGGGATGTTACCCAGAAAAATCTAATGTTGATAGTTTTGTTAAATTATGTACTTATCTTATTTTGTTCCTTAAATTTACGATAGAAAATGATAATGGGACAGGGATTCGACTTATAATTTTTAAAATAAAATAACAGTACCTATATGTACTTTTTCATAGCAACTGAATTCAATTCACATATATTTTGTTTGAAGTCTGAATCGATTCATTTACTTTAATCGATGTTTTTAAGCAGGTCACCTTACTATGAAGCTAAAACTGACAAATGTCAAATGTGACCTATTAAATTGGCCCTACTATAATGATCAATCAACCTGCCCTAAGTAGTTCCAAAAACTTAAATAAAAATTTTGGCCAGTGTTTTATGATACATATAAACCCTATTTCCTCTGAAACCTTTATTTACTTTTAAGCAAATCACAATAAACTATTTTCATTTTCCAATATTTTATTTATTTTCATTTTATTTTCATTTCATTTATTTATTCAGATATTTAGAACATTACAGAAAAAAGACCCAATTCATTCTAAATACAATAATAGATCACAAATTACAGTAGATAGTTATGTTATTAAAATAATATAACAAAATGTAAAAAGAATAATTAAAAGTTAGAAAGTGCTTTCCTAAGGGAAGGCCTACTGTCGTGAAATATGTTGACATCCGAGGCGATGCGATTAAGTAGCAAGATTGCTCTACCAACCGGCATAACCATTGGCAGGTTGGTTCTGCATCGCTGTAGGTAAAACAATCGATGCTGTCTTTGTCGAAGATAGTTATCAGGTACGAACAAACCTACATCCATCAGAATTTCTGAGCTATATATGCGACTTTTAATATTGTTATCGTATAATTTGTAATTATTTCTTTTAATTCACTTTATTTTTTTCCTATGTTAATTATAATGGCTTAACACGTGCATAGTTAAAAAATCCATAATAAGTATGTGATACTGGTGGGTTTTGCGAAATATGTGAGTATTAATTTCACTATTTCAACTTAATGGAGCATATATACATGAAGGTAAGATAATCAATCTCACCCGACAGGCGATTTTAGTTCAGAGACTGAAATATTAGTGAGAAAATAACTAAGTATTTTACGCTGACATTACCAGGAATTGACTCCGGGACTCCTAGGCATGGTAGGTAAACACACTAACCAGAACACCGTAGGACAGACTAATCACCACTAGATGTCCTAGTCATAGTCAAAAACACTCGTTCAGGGATTTTACAAGTGAAATAAAAATATACTGACCTATAATGGGCATAAGCTCTGTTGCTTTCACACTGTTTATGGAGATCTTGTTTCCGTTTGATGACACGCCCTCTATTGTTGGCAGCGTCCAGTAGTTCCCAGGACAGCTGATCCGTAAAGGGGGTATGGCGACGATGACGGTCAAATGTCGCTTCTAAAATCCACTTCTGCGCAACGTATCGAGATTTTTTGTCGGATATCGGAATAGGGACCTGAAAATGCAAAGTATTAGAACCTGTCACAAATGGATAGATGATTGACAAATATTATAAAGTTGGAGAATCTCTCGGAGACAAGAATATGAATGTCTAGGCTTAAGAATGGACACTGGAAATCTAATGATTGTCTTAAACAAAAAATGAGAACTATACCATTTGAGTATGTCCAAGTACTAGCACACAAATACGCGCACATAAATTTCCAATAATGCCAAGAGTAAGGAGCGTCTTGGTCCAATTTACAAGTTTTTCTAGGGCAAAAATTACGGAATTATATTAATTTTTGTGTTAAAAACAAAATAAAATACGATGCTGTGGTTGGAATGTTGAAGATCGCTTATGGAGAGTTTGCCATGAAGAAAACAGCCGTTTATGAGTGGTATAATCATTTCAAATAGGAACATGAAGACATTAAAGATGATGAAAGGTGTGGGCGGCCAAGAACATTGACTACTGATGACATCATTCACAAAATCAAACAAATTTTGCTTGCCAATCACCAAATCACAATTAGAGAGTAGGTATAAGAAGTTGGTATCCAGTACAGATCATGCGAATTGATTACCACTGACATTTTGGACATGTCTCGGATGGAAAATTTGTGCGCGCGCCCACTCATGCCTTGTTTGCAATGTTTTTTATAAAAAAACAAATTGCATTAAAGCGCTCAGCCAAAGTATTCACCAGACTTAACCCCCTGAGACTTTTTCCAGTTCCCAAAGATGAAGAGGACCATCAAAGGATGATGCTTTGCGCTTGTAGAGGATTTATATTTATACAAATTTACTCCTCACCTGATACGTGGCACCTCCTCTCTTAATGGGCACCAGCAGGAGCAATGGTTGAGAATTCAGGATCGCTTTATGAAGAATCACTTTAGGATTCAATTCAACCAAATCTTTTTCCTCTTGCGTGGAGGCTAAATGGAATCTTTCTATCTGTGATCGCTTTATATTCTCAAACGATTTTTCCAAAAGTTGTCTGGCAAGCTTTTTTCTCCCCATTTTCATTATATAATTTGTGAATTGACTAAAAATTAAAACAATTTGATTACACACACAATATCTAAATGGCATTGTAAAAAATCAATCTAAATCATATTGATAGATATTTCAGCGGATATGGAAATCTTTATTGTGAAGGAAATATGGAACTCTAGGCATTGAAGTGACGTGCCATTGATTGGTTGGTAAAACACAGTAACATTCACCATTGTCTGCCTATGTTTGAATATCTACATTTCTCAAAGAGATTCTGTTGAAATATATATCAATTGGTGATAAATTCCCTATCAGGTTAAATCCAATACTCATCATCATCACCATCATTCCCTTTCCGCACCTAATGGTGCATAGGGCACTGCATTGGTACACCAATCCCAGCGTATCTTGATAAAAAAAAGTTAGATGAAGGTAAGATGATCAGTCTTATGCTTCAGGTGCCAGTCCAGCGACAATTAAATTTTCTAGAGTATGTATGTGTAGTGGGTCCAGACCAATCTGGCAATGTCAGTCACGACAAAACCCAGTCACTGGTAAAAATTATAAATAAAAGTGGAATAAAGCTATTTTTTTTTATGAGCAATTTCTTAATTTTTGAATGTCAACAGATGTCATCTTTCATCTGAGATATCTACTATGAAGTTATTTCCTTCATCTCTGTTGAAATATTGGTCTTCTTAGATAAAATCCTAAGAGTGTTCAATTTTAGTATTAGTCTACAAACATTTGAATACAATAAAAATAATAGAGTATTTAGTTTTAGAAGAAAAACTCGATTTTTTACTCAGTTCAGTTGCGGGATCCAAAGCAAAGGAGACTTATACATCATACAGAAAAAAATGTTTTAACTACTGAAAAATACTAACCCAGCTACTTCGTCATAGTATTGTGAGCATGATTCGTGCACCAAAGGTGGTTTTACTGGCAAGTTTGCGAGATTAGAAGCTTCTCCCGATCGAAACAATTCATTCAACTCCTCTTTTTTGAACATAGGACTTATGTAATAAGGTGCAAAAACCGCCATGCCATTTTTCTGGGTGTTCGCGACAACGGATGTTCTAGAAACGAGCCAGAAACATAATTTCAATAAGTCATTTTTATACAATAAATTCCTAACCTTTAATCAACCTGGATCTCATAATGTTTGTCAATTAGATTTATCAGTTTTTGCTTTTTATTTTATTTTCTATTTTTATTTTTATTGAATATTTTTTTATTGAATATTTTTTTTTTACAAAATACATTTTTGAAATACAAAATAGGTAAATATACAGAACATCTTATATATAACGTTTCTACCTCTCTAATAAAGTAGATACTTGTGTTTAGAGAGGGAGTTCGTTTCACATTTTTTTTTATTTATATAAACAAAGTAAATTAAAACAAAGTAAATTAAAATTAAAAATAAACAAGGTAAATTAAAGATAAAAAATAAACATTCTTTGGTATGGAGTCTAGGAAGGGGTGAGTCTTAAATGTTTTTTAATTTTAGTTTTAAAAGTTTGATAATTTTTAAGTTTTCCGGAAGTTTATTAAAGTTTTTTTTACCTATGTACGTATAATGGTTTAACGCTGCTGTTGTTTTACATCTGTGCAAAATTAAATTATTAGAAAATCTAGAGTTACTTGAATTTTGCACTTCAATTGTTTTTTCTTTAAAAGTTTGTAAGATAGAGGCTTTTTAAAAATTTCTTCAATTGTTGTTATATTAAGTTCTTCGAATACTAGTTTTGATGGGTAAGTTCTGGGCTTTTTAAGAATTATTTTTGCAATCTTTTTTTGAATAATAGAGAGTGATTTTAAGTTTGTCCTATAAGCTCCTCCCCAGCCTATAATTCCATACTGCAGAATTGACTGTTAACTTATGTTAGCACATATATATTTTTTTTTTTACATACATTAAAAATGGCCTCTGTTTGTGAGTTTATTAAATAAAATAAAGTTACACAGCTATGTAAATTTTTTACAGTGGAAAATATCATAGGGATATAACAGTGATGCATAGGGCACCGCATTGGTACTCAAACTGCAGCTTATCTGGATCATTTTTGATACATTATTGAAATATACTATAAAATTGTATCTATCTTATCTTTCAACTGTAAATAGGGTATATATTTTCAACCACCCATGCGCTTCGTAGCTGCGGGGCGTTTATTGTGCGACGCCCTTGAGGTGATGTTCACAAAAATGCGGCTATATAAATTTTACAGAATAAAATAACCTATTATCGGCACAAACTGTTGCCTGCTTAGTGAGCGTACTTTGGCTTGGTTTCAATAACATTTAAACTATTCTAGGCGTTAAATAAGTAGCCGAAGACATCAAAATTAAATTCTGAAATACTGGTATTCAACAAACTTTGAGAACACGAATATTATTTGTTTTGATATGCATCAGCAATTTTACTATATACTTGTATTGAATTACAAATAAAATATAATGAAAAAGTATACTAAACACTGAAGGTGGAAAGCAGAATTAGGTTCCTACACATTTTATTATAATATTCTATATTCGGGGATAAACGGGAATAAATATATTTATATGTAACTCACAAAGATAAACATTTTCGCGACTGCGAAACACATCTCCGAATAATATTGACTGCCATTTTAATTGCAGATAAAAAAATTAGAACTATATTTTGTATTCTTTAAAATATCACTTGTATGAAAACTGAAAACCTAACCCTTCATTTCGGTCACTTTTCCGACTACTTTTTTCTGACAACCACAGATTAATTGTCTGACCAGAGACTATACGCTGCAACTGACGACAATTAATCATAGGAAATTAGAAATCTTAGATGAAATGTTAAAATCATAAAGAAGCGGCGACACCCACAAAACTAATTTTCTCTTTCCTCCTAGTGCCAGATATTTTCTTCTTCTGTCGATCCAACATGGTCGGTTTTGGTTGATCAGAGTATATAATCGTATATTTAATTTGTAATGAGTTATCTTTTAATTGATGTCAATTTAAATTCGGATAGGTCAAATAACCTTTTCATGGTGATATTTAAAAATATATAAAAGAAACGAAACAGTGAAGACGTAAATACCTAGCGAAAAAGTGTACTATCCAAATAATGCACTTGCTCACGTGCTCTTCAATTTGCTTCACGTTTATTTTATTATGTGAACTTTATGTCTTTTATTGATTTAAATTATTTATACACAATTCTTAATGGAATTCCACTGTTATAATGTAATTACTTATATGTATATAAAAGTTATTCATTAAAAATATTCGGTACACTTCCACTTATTTGTTCGACCAATTAGCGCTTTCACCCTCTGTGAAATGAAATTGAAGTATATCAAGTATTTTTAATTAATTACGTTATGACATCATTAATTCTTTAAGTAAATAACCGTGCTTTCCACATTCGCTCATATGTGCAACATATGAACATCGCCAAGTATCTCCAAAAAGTTAGCGATGGAGGTGTAAATTATTTGGAGTTTGGACCCTCTAATTAATTTTTTCCTTCATTTGCCCAATAGCATTGCGCCCATGGATGGCACTTAAAAATCAAAACTAGAGACGAGTTATACATTTTTATAAACGATACGATACAAAATATTCACGATGTTTTTTAAAAATATAATTGATTTTCACAGGCAGGTTTCTATAAAAAAAGTTTTTATCTTGCCACCATCTCATAACAAACTACCCCGCATTTTAATCAAGCTTCCTCCCGTAATATTTTATTTACTAGGTACTTACCGAAGGTCACTGAGTCATAGACAAACGTCAGTACCAACGCCAAAGACAACATCGTCAAATGCCCGCAGCTGCCATTTGTTCCGCCATTTTCTATTGATTCACTGTTCGCGTCCTCGAGTTGGGGTTTGTTTGTATTTTTTGTAAAGAACCCTCAGTTGCGATACATTATGGGCGAAGACAAAGGTAATAATTTAAATCTTGCTCGTATCCATTTTGTACACATTCTTTCCCCGTACTCTATCGTTTTGCAAATGTTCTGACAAAACTTTATAAACCCTCAGAACGCCGACGCAGATCCCGTTCCAGGGAAAGAAAAAGGTCTAGATCACGCAGCAGAGATCGAAGGGAACGAAAGAGGAGCAGGTCGCGGTCTCCGAGCGGCCGGAATACCAGGTCTCGCAGGCGCAAGGCTTCCTTATACTGGGATGTGCCGCCGCCAGGCTTCGAACACATCACTCCTCTCCAGTACAAGGCCATGCAAGCCGCCGGACAGATTCCTGCCAATATTGTAGCGGACACCCCGCAGGCGGCCGTACCAGTTGTCGGTTCTACGATCACAAGACAAGCCAGGCGGTAAGTGGCCATTCACTTCTCGAACGTGAAATAACCTTTTTCTTTTATCTCATACCTACCCTGAGAAAAAAAAACTTGCTCGTTATGTTTTACCTATAGAATTAAGAATAGTCCTGAAGGAGCGTAGAATCATATTTGAATACATCGGACTGTGTCCAATAATTCCCCCACTATGGCCCTACTTTCGCCGCGCGCATTTGTGAGGTCGCACCGTAATGTTGCTTGATGGGGAAAAAAAATCATAACACAAATGTAAGGTTAAAAAAAAGCAATCTGTTAATTTCTCTAAAAAATTTTTGTGCACGCGGAAATATTGATTGACATAACAGAGTAGATAAGTAAAGGGTCATTTAATAAGAGTAATTGAATTAATGAACTTTAAACTTAAAATATAAAACAAATTTTATTTGACATAAAACGGATATTTTTATATCATGTTAAATAATATTTGATGTTGTTTAATCCGAGATCCAATTTTCATTAATTCTCTCATTAGATGAGCAAAGTAGGGTAAAAAAATTTACTACCCTGGCAACACTAACGAAATTTGCATTTTGTTCTCTGACAAATGGAAAAATAATTCAATTTTTAAGTAATACATTTGTTATATACACATTAATTTGCTAATTACACATGAAATGTGATTGCATCCTGTTTCTTTAAGATCCTAGCAGTATTTCTATATTTTAAAAGGACACAACACGGCATAGTTGAATTCAAATCAAGAGTTGCGTACTGAGCGATGTCTACAAAGAAACTAATGGGTCAAAACGTAAACCTACCCATTTATGAGTACTTGAGTAAAAAAAAAGTTTAAGAGTTATATAAAAACATATTTAATAATTGCAGTACATAACTAGAGTATGCCGAAACTCAAATTAGAACAAAAAATAAATAGGAGACATGTGCACAATAACAGGACATATGTATTTTAGTTATATTCTTATCATTTATTTATTTAGGATAATTTATAAACCGCTATTTTTATAAATATCACTCTAAGGGTGCTGTACAATAAACATCCCGACTTCCTTGCAACTTCAGAGCGCATAGGAGGTTGGGATTCTAGTTTGACATATCTAATAAGATATAATTTTAGTAATGTCGTGTTACATTAAGCAAAAAAGGGATGTTTTGAAATACTGGCACAGGAAACAAGAGTTAATACTTTGCTCGCGTGTGTGTGACAGCCGACTGTGTGCCTACTAATACAAATAAAATCTGTATGTGTACTTTGTCTACCGACAGGCACTAACACATTAACTTAGGGTTATTAAACATTCCAATTCACTGAACTTCCTCAGTAATCTGCCGCTCGATTGTCGGACAACTATTGTGATCTGCCTCACCTGAAAGGTTTGTATTCCGTCTCAAAAAGGTTGTTGAAATTTTTTGTTATAACCAGTATAATTTTTTTTCAGATTATACGTTGGCAACATTCCGTTTGGTGTGACAGAAGAAGAGACGATGGAGTTCTTCAACCAACAGATGCATCTGTCGGGGCTGGCGCAGGCTGCTGGTAACCCGGTCCTCGCTTGCCAGATCAACCTTGATAAGAACTTTGCTTTCCTCGAATTTAGGCAAGTGCTATACAGGGGTGACTCATCCATATAAGTAATTATGCGCAGCTTACCATTATATTTGACTGTCAATAATAATAGTTTTGACTATGGGAAAATAAACAAAATAATTTACATTTATTATAAATTAACATCACGGTTTACATGTCATGTTTCTCAAAAATAAACATTAATATCTAAAAGCGCACCTGGTCCATGTATAGTTAATTATGTACTTAAATTAGGTAGTTAATAGTGTAAATAGTGAATATAATTAATGAAAATGTACATATGAAACAGTTAATATTATAAATTAGGATACTAAGTGTATAATAGTGATAAATAATGTTAGAATAAGTATAGATGTAAATATTGTGTTGTAAATATATATTAGACTATGTAATACATAGAACTAAATAAATAAATAATAAAAAAAATAAGGCATAAAAATTAATATGTCTGTTGGCATATTTTAGTCCTACAAAACTATTAAAATTCCTCATTGTTTGTGTAAGAAAATTTATGAGATTTTTCCCGCAGGTCTATAGATGAAACAACACAGGCTATGGCGTTCGACGGAATCAACTTTAAAGGACAGAGTTTGAAGATACGTCGGCCACATGATTACCAGCCAATGCCTGGCACTGAGAACCCTTCTGTCAATGTACCAGGTAAAGTTTCAGCAACTGCTATATCTCGAGAAACATTCATCCAATAATATAAAGTGAATTTTTCACTAAAAAACCTGCAGGCCTATTCTGTCACAATTTCGTTTCGTAAGTTCGTTTGTTCGCTATATATCCATCTCAATCTAATGCAATCAAAACCATATTTCGCTCTCAAACCCTCTCATACGATACTAATGAATTTGCAAAATGCATTAGTTACAGCATAAGGCCACTGAAAAATAACTCCGTGATGTTTAATGTCAGTATGCCTAATAATGTAGATTTTGAAGAAAAAAAAACAATTTTATTTCCTTTTTCTAGCATGCACATTTACACATAATTCAAAGTAGTTATCTTTACTTTTATGAATTTAAAAATAGCGCCGAAGGTAAGGTATTTTACTGTCCATCGCCCAAAAGCTAAAAAAGTATTAGTATAGTGGTGAAACATAACTTGAAATTTTCATTACGAAAAATAAGAATATGTAAAAATAATGTTTACTGTCTAAAATGACCCCTCGAATCACCGCTTACTTTTTTTATGTTTTAGCTGGTGTTGTGAGCACCGTAGTTCCCGACTCCCCGTATAAAATATTCATCGGAGGTCTTCCCAATTACCTGAACGAGGATCAGGTATTTATTAATTTAGTCACATTACCTTTTACTGTTGAACTTGAATCCGTAGCACTTGGTAATACATTTCTACAGACCTCGAAGTATCTCGATTACATAAAGCATTTCTGTAAATGTAACTCAAATCAATAACAATCAAATTGTGACCTTACAAAGACTAAACTGATCATGTAAAGATATCGTTAGCTATGCTTGCGGACATCGTCGACAGGAGAATAATTTCACATATGATTTTCAGCTTTCTCTTTTAGTTGTGGAGAAAAAAATCATCGCTGTCGAACATTTGGTATTTCTATAGGTTTTAGCATCAAACGTACCCGCCGCATGTTTATTTATTTTTCTAGCGCAACAATCCCCCTTCACAGTGGGAGGCATTAAGTCGGTGTGGCTCCAACTAGAGGTTGGGGACTTTGTTACGATTACAAACGGCTTGTGATTTTTTTCAGCCTTTCTTTTCAGGCGTCGCACTGTTACTTTTCGGGGAATATTTCATTTTGGCTCTTTCAGCTCGACAGTTGGATTCACTTTAGCTAGGGAGTGTGCAATACGCAATACCGACTGCGGACGCCGCTTCCGCGCAAAATGCTCTAAAGATAATAACTTACTGATATCGTGTGCTTTCTGCCCCTCCCTAGCGTAGATTTGGCATTACCGCGGCCTGTCTTACATTGTCCCTCATTATCACCTTTACATCTATGTTCTCGATGCGGTGAATGAGCGAGACAGAGGACCAGCAAGGCAAGTCTCCCTTTATCAACTCTGTTACCGTCAACTTAACAGGTACAATCCTTACATAGAGACCAGGCCACTTAACTCACTTCTAGATTTACCAACTTACGGATCAGTACTATTTCGTCATTTAGATTTGAGGGTAATGTTATTTGATGCTAAAGTCTTAACAAAACAGTTTATTATTACCGATCAAATGTAATGTTTTTTTTTTCTTAGTACCCTGTGTATTGATTATTTGCATCCATATTATTTTGGTATTATTTTAATAATCTTATTTTATTTTACAATTACATATCAATATATCTATCCCTTATACATAAACAAACATACAAAAACTTAATTCGTGTAATTATGCACAACACCCAATAATTTTATTTGGCTTCTCTAATGGCATGTAATGAATGACTCATTTCAAATACTGAGAATCGTCCTTGAGATAATAATAAACCTAACACAGATAATGTGGATCCTGATTGTTCTTTATAAAACTAAGGATTACTTTTCATGATTTTGAAAATATAATTAAATTATCTAACCTATATCTGAGTACATTTGATTACATTCTTGGCCATGATTTTAAAAAAATACTCGGTGAGCAAGACTTCTACATTAATATACAATAAACTTATGTATGTAAATAAAAAAATAAAAAATATCTATTATAAATTAATCTAGAAACTTTGATGACTCTGCTTGTACAATTTTGATTATTGTACATTAAGGTATGTACCATTCTCCTATTTATTGTCATAAATATCACATTTAAAATGTGTTAACTCATTTTTTTGTCATAAATCTTAATAATCATCGAAATAAAATGTTACAACTACAATGTGTTTTATATGTTTAGGGCATAGAATTAAGAATAGTCCAGAAGGAGCGTAGAATCATATTTGAATACATTGGACTGTGTCCAATAATTCCCCCACTATAGTGAGGCATACCTCACTTTCGCCTAAACTACTCATAAATATTAGTAGTTTAGTCCCCTTCTGTTTGATGTGCGTATGCGGTTTCTGGACTATTCTTAATTCTATGGTTTAGGGTAACTATTTCATTATGACATAAAAACAATAAATTTTAAAGAATATTGATTATCTATCTCTTCATTTATATTTAAAATGTCCACAAAATAAATACAGTAAAACCTCGTTTTTACGTTCCTCAATTTTACATTTTCTCACTTTTTACGCCGAAATGTTAAGGTAACATTTTTTTTTTACATACATTCTCATTCAAATATCCCCCCAATTAACGTTTTTCATACCGGTTTTACGTTGAAAAATTTTCAAAACTCATTTGACCTGTCAAAAGACGCCTTGCCGCGTGTCGCTGTGTTTGCCCAAAATGGTGAATAAAATCGAGGTAAATAAAGTGTAAATTGTTGTCTCAAACCAAATTCAATGTATGTTCAGTGTGATTGACCATTTTGTTTAAGTGTGTAATTTTGTCATTTTACTACATTGTGACATGCGTTTGACGCATGTTTAGCAAGAATAAAGTTTACATCAATAAATTACAATGCAGAAAGTTTAAAAATTTGGTAATTGAAATATTATTAGAAGTAATAAACATAATGTGAAAAGGAGATAGTTTAAACAGTGATCATGAAAGTGTGAAATAGTTTTGCCGCGGTGTAAATGACAGTTGGAATTCTGTGGTGCCACACTAAAAAAAGTTATACCATATAAACAAAATTTCCCAATATTAAGGGAAAAATGATTTTATGCATTCGTGTTTTCAAGGTTAAATAATTTTAAATTATTTAAACATGTTTTGTTTTTAAATGAAATCGTATGTAATTATGAATAATCCCGAATTAGGACCGATTTTAAATTTTTCTGCAGTTTTTTATTTCCTCACTTAAGATCTTTCCTCAGTTAAACAATTTTTTTTGCTGCTCGCTTGAAAAACATAAAACAAGAGGTTTTACTGTATGTCAATCAATCACATTAAAATGGTATCTTTAATCAAAACATTGTGTTTGAATCATAATAAATGTTCCTTCACTTTTGTTTGGGACTTACAGAGTACAATTTTAATATTTGACGTTTATATAGGTAAAAGAACTTCTGATGTCATTTGGTCAACTGAGGGCATTCAATCTGGTGAAGGATTCTTCTACTGGACTTAGTAAAGGATATGCGTTCGCTGAATATGTCGATGTCTCCATGACTGATCAGGTAATGAAATTCATTAAATAATTTTGTTTCTTGAAAAAAATCTCATGTGATGTTTGAACCCCGGCAAGCGTCTGAATTTTGAACTTAACTTGTTTGGATTTATATAGTGAGAAAGCTACGAAGGAGAGAAGGGCTGGTGTTCTAATGAGGAAGTTCAGTGGTTTTTTTTAAAAAAAAAATTGTTAATAGACTGTTAAACTAAGTCAAAAAAATGTTTTTTTAATTTTTATATATCTTATTATCGGCGCTACAATTTTTCAAAGTTTTGTATTTCTGAAATAACTCCGCATGTAACGTCAGAGGTTCATTTCCGCTTATTCTCATTTAGTTCTTCCTATTGGTCCAGAAGCGACAAGCAGACCGGAAATTTTCCATAGCTCTCAGATCATAGGTTGATTCACATGAACCAGTGACGTCATTTAAAGTAGTGCGTTTTTATCAAAATATTTTTTATTATTTTTTCTGTACATTTTCAAGAAACTTTGTTTTACAATTTAATGCTCTAATTTTTACCCCGCGTAAGAAAACATTTTTTGTATCCAATTTCCCGTAGGGCTAAAGTTCCTCATTGACACAAACAAAAGCCTAACTGAAAATTGGCATCTTCGAGGCCACACATCAAAATTGATAAGTGTCCTTAGCCTCCTTCATATCTGACCCCAGGAATCACTCAACCAACAGTCTTCTTGGGGAATATTTAGTAAAATTTTGATTAACGTATTGGAAAATCTCGTGTATTATGGTGTAGCATAAGATGCACGCATAAGGTTTAAGTTGCCGGTGTACTATTAAGCCACACTTGTTATAATTTTCTAAACTTTTGATGTAATTTCAGGCTATTGCTGGGTTGAATGGAATGCAGCTGGGTGACAAGAAACTGATTGTTCAGAGAGCCAGTATAGGAGCCAAGAACTCTTCTATAGGTGAGTTCAAAATATTGAAAACGAATAGTGTGTCATTTTATCTGAAATGATGAGTATTTATGCAACGATAATTGGGATTTATTTATTAACAAACACGAGATGTATAATTCTCACCGCGTTTTCTGTGCATCGCTTGTCCCTGTAAGTTAGGCAATTGATATGTCACAAGCAGTCGTGTTCTATAGAGATACACATATTCATTTTGTAATTTCTTCTGGATCCCATCAATTAATTATATGGCACAAGTGCCTTTTACAATATAATGAGTTAGTTAGATATACAAAAAGTAAACACTAAAAAACAATATTAAAACATGGGTATAAAAAGAAAAAGAAAAATATGTATATATATACATGTATGTATGTATGTCAGCATATAAAAGATATAAAAAATATAAAATGAATAAACACCAGATCATTAGCATGAGTAGCTTTTGCAAATAATTCGTTAATCAATACTATACATCATAAAATATTTATAAAGAGATGATTTGAATTCACAGAGACTCAAGTTAAAAATGTCGATATGAGAGGTACATTCGTTTCCTAGTCTAAATATACGCGGTATAGGTGAGTGACAAAGATAGTTAGTTTGAGAAGGGTGACAATAATATAGACTATAGCGTCATTTTTGTCAGATAAATATTCACATACGTGCGGAGCAAATGCCTAATGTCGTCCTGCCTAAAGACAATGCGACTGCAAGGGAAGGTGGGGGTAAGGCATTGTTCCGCATAGATAGCTGTCTGTCTATCTCTAAGACAATGTCTCGGTCCATCATCCTGTTTTCCGAATTTCTGTTCACACAATAGGACGATAGGTCTGATGCCGGGACTGGACAATATTGTTCTGTCCTCGTGTGAATCCTACTTTAGTGCACATTTTCACCGACTATATTATTGATATACTGCGAAAATTTCGTTTAGCACTGAAGTGCCCCGTGCTTAAATGGGTTTGAGGGAATGATGGTGGAGATGATTAAAGTGAATTATTATCATACTATAAACATATGAATTTCAGCCGCAATTATGGCCGGCGGTGTGGTCCCCGTCCAGCTGCAGGTCCCGGGGCTGTCTCTCGGGGGCTCGGGGCCCGCCACCGAGGTGCTCTGCCTCCTCAACATGGTCACTCCCGAGGAACTGCGGGACGAGGATGAGTACGAAGACATTCTCGAAGACATCAGGTCAGTCATTTCTAACCGATCAATCACCGATCGATTCACCTTTGATTATTTTCCATGCGTAATATTTCTTACACCGTATTTCAGGGAGGAGTGTAACAAGTATGGCTGCGTACGCAGTATAGAAATCCCACGACCTATCGAAGGAATTGAAGTACCCGGATGTGGAAAGGTAAATTAATATTGTTTAATAGACCTTATATCAAATGTATTAGAACAGGTTCCCCATTTGTTAAAAATAAAACTATAGAAAGGGTGGTGGTTGAGAAGTGAGTCTAAAAATGCAAACAAACCATTATGCTGTTTCTCCGTAGGGATAGACAGAGGTAGGAGGCCATTGTATTTGTATACCAACCTCGCTTACTCTATATTCATAGTTTGCTCATGCGCGCTCACCGATTATTCCGACTTTTGGCATTTTCATCTTCAAATATTTGTTGGATTTGGTCATGCCATGTTTTTCTTGGTCTTCCTTGTTTTCTGCATCCATTGACATTCACATCATCAATCTTTTTAGCTGTTCTTTCTCCGTCTATTCGCTCTACATGTCCAAACCAAGGCAGACCTCCTTTCTTGATTTTTACGATAATGCGGATTTCAGCATTTATTTATTTTAAAAATTTATTTCTTAAGCTAGCTTATATTACAATACATAGTATATAAACTAATATTTGCACTTATTTTACTTACATGTATATTTAAATCATTTTACAGTACACATAACATTTCTTTTTAAATCCTTCATTCATTCAGGCATCTCTTCATACATTTTCAAACCTTTATATGTAAATATAAGTTATTACACCTTAAAAATAATACACCTTATACATAGGACAATTTTGAGATTCTGTTTTTTTTAAATAGCAGCCTTATTCTATCCTTATTTCTAGTAATATAATTATGGATTTTTTTATTTAGCACTATCTTATTAATGAAGTATTTGGGCATTTGATTGTTTAAGAGTTTAAATTTAAAAACAAGCTTATTATACAGCAGTCTCTTTTTTTATTGTTATCCAATTAAGATCTCGCATTTTTTCTATTTTATTTTACCTACTTTTCTTTAGCACTATTCTCATGCTTCTGTTTTGAAGTATTTCCAATTCATTTGAATTGCCGTCATTGGCTAAAAATAATACTGTTGAGCAGTAATCTATATGTGGAATGATTATAGTTTTATATACGAGGTCTGCAGTATTTCTATCTATTTTTTTTTTTTTTAAACATGCTCAAAGTTAGCATTCATAGTTAATTTCGAGTCTAATATTATACCCAAATACTTCATTTTATTCACTTTCTCAATAGTTTCACCATCTATATATATATTCATCATTATGCTTGGTTTTTTTTCCTATTTCCATGTATTTCGTTTTTCCAACATTCAGTTTTAGTTTTTTGATTTTAAGCCATTTTGATATGTTGTTTAAGTCGTCATTTAATTTGTTGATGGTTTCTGCATAATCTTCACCCGCTATATAGATTAATGTGTCTTCGGCGAATAGTTGCACTCTGCACTACACACTGGTTTCATTATTTGGGTTATGTCATTTCGGTAGTCAGATGGCAGAAGGGACCATCTGTAATTTTCAAAAATGTTCAGGAGAGGTGAAATAAGACTAAATTTCAAGACTTTCAATCCACAAACTAAAATATTTTTGTGTTATTTTTAAATAACAAATTACCATTCTAAATAATGCTGTTTTTAAATTTTTTTTCTATGCGTATTTACCGAAATATTTATTAATACTTTTGAAAACTAAAACACAGACAAAAATACAGATGGTCCCTTCTGCCATCTGACTACTCTACTCTGGTTTATATATATGATAAATAAAATTAGTCCTATAACTGATCTTCGGGGAACTCCTAAATTATTTTTTGTATTGGTTCAGATATTTTGTTGTCTATTTTAGTAACTTGTTTTCTCTCTTGAAGATATTCTTTAAATAAATTAAGAACATCATTTGAAAGTCCTATTATTTCTAGTTTTTGTAATAATTGTATTCTATTTATTGTTTAAACTGCTCGTTTAAAATCTAAAAACACAGTCAGGACATACTTATTTTGATCCATTTCCATTTTCCATGCATCAATGACAATATTTATTGCGGATTCATTGCATTTAGTTTAGTTTTCAACCTGCATTCGCCTTAGAGATCGCATTTCTACAATAATAATCCACAAAAAAACCCATTTTACGTCAATTGTAATGATTTGACTACTTCAATGAGGAAGTTCAGCGACATTAAAAGTTGAAAAACATGGCTATTCAGAAACTGGAAATTTATCACAGCTTTATTTTGGTTATTGTTCACGTGAACCTGTGACATTTCAAAGTAGTTTATTATTTCATACATTTTTGAGAAACTTTGTAGTACAGTCAAACATTTTTTACATCCACTTTCTTGTAACACTGAACTTCCTCATTGCAATGTAGCAACAAAGTTTCGATAAACAATTGTATATTGTATTTCCCGCCTAACCCAACTGGAATAAAATACTACTGCAAAATACTCTTTTTTTTTTCCAGGTGTTTGTGGAATTCAACTCGGTAGCAGATTGCCAGCGCGCCCAGCAGACCCTCACGGGAAGGAAATTCAGTCATCGTGTTGTGGTCACATCTTACTTTGACCCCGACAAATACCATCGACGAGAGTTTTAAACTAATCAACCTTAATTTTTAAGAGAATTAACGATTACTTACTTTAGCCAAGTTTGGCCGCATAACTAACAATAATTAAGTACTCCCCTTTGCTATACGTTTAAAGCTAACTACAAGTCCAAATTAATGTAAGGCCACGTTCTATTTTTTCCCGAGAAAATAATATACAGGTCTTCATATTGTATAAACCTTACGCGGAAAATATCAATAGTTAACAGCCTATTTTTCTTAATCAGCATTTTATACATTTTACATCATCATCATTCCCTTTCCGCACCTAACGGTCTGTAGGGCCAGTGCCCAATGCAGTTATTGGTACACCAACCGCAGTGTATCTCGATCATTTTTTTGTTACATGAAGGTAAGATGATCAGTTTGGTGCTTCAGGTACCAGTCAGGGACTGTGAAAAATTCTGGAGTAAAAACACATTTTTTTTAAATTTTGGTTTGTGAAGTGTCCATTTTATGACTATTTCCGTTTCTAAATGTTGGTTAAGGTAATTTGGCTTTTAATCATTGATATATTGATGATAAAAGTAAAAAATGTTTACGTAAATCAATCCCAAAACATGAAGATAATACATTGCTTTTGAGTGTATTGACTTTTATGTGAAAAATTACTATTACATTTGGATCATTTGCCAATTTGAAAAATATGTATTTCATTCCTAGAATTATGTAAGAATACAAAGCATCTTACTCAAATTGGTAAAGAAAAAGAAATCCTTATTTGGACTTGCATGTTTTTTTTTTAATTCTCAATATGGACATTTGTATGTATGTATTGCCGATGTCCTTTTTTTGTAAATTAGTGATACTTAATTTTGATGGTAATCTGACAATATATATTAAATAATTTATCTATTGTGAAGCTATGTCGTTGCCCCATTGTACACGTACACAACATTTCCACTGAAAAAAAAACATTAATATCCAATATTGCAAGAAAAAACATTTGGGTGACAATGTTAAAATTCATATATGTTTCAATAGAGATTGAGAAATAAAGATGTCAGGGCTTACGACTTACCAAAAGTAGTATGTGTTGCCAGATTACTTTAAAGTATTATGTGATGTAAGGGAGAATGTATGAATGGTGTGATTGAAATAGTGATTGTCCTGTCCTTTGGAATTCCTTGATTTTTATATATAGATGACACAAATTAGTTATTTCCATTTAAATACTAAGTATTTTGTATGTGAAATAACCGATTTTCCTTGCAAGTGATAATATGCAAATCATTGTAATGGAATTCGGAATAAAGCTTGGATTTTTAAAACATACTTGTAGAATGAAAAATTAGATTTCAATAATACGTATCTAGGCACCAATCTTCCAAAAGTTATCATTTTCATCCAGAAAAAATTCGCTTCTGAAAAACATTTAGTATAAAATGAAATGGTAGCAGAAAGTTTTCTATTAATTTGAAATGTCGTCAAACCTTTTGAAACTTCCATGTATGAGGTTTTCATTTTTTAAATTAGTACTAGAGTTCAAATTCTGAATTTACGTAATGGTCCATGCAATTTCATAGTTTCTTATTTACGAGAATGCTAGGTCCGAATATCGACCACATCAAAATATAAGTAAAATACCAGAATAGTGACCACATCAAAAAGATCATAAATCTTATATCAACTGAAAAATTTAAAGAGACATTTTAAAACTATATTTCTTACCAATAACTTGTGTTATTTAGTATTTGCACCATAACAGGCCTCTAATTTACAGCACAGAACAACCCAAGCTTGAGAAATAACACATTTATTTGATCCCACCAGGAATTGAACCCGGAACCCCCTTTAACCTAGCTCTTTAGCCATTACTCCACAGGGGCTGCTATCAACTACTTTAGTAAAAATAAAAAAAATAACCAATGTTAACATTTTTTATAAATGGATTATGTATTTGCTAAATCTCATTAACATTTAGTTTTTTTTTTTTTTGACAATTTGTCATTTACAGCATTTCAAAGTTCTTCATATGTAGTCTCATTTAATAATTATTCTTTACTGTTTTCGGAAACTAACACGTTCTTCAACCCCAAAAAGGGTGTAATGTAACAAGACACATAGAATACTTAAGTTGATTTTAATTATTTCCATTGGTAATAAATAAATCCTTTCAAATTAATTTTGTTCATTTATTTTTATGCAATTAACTAAATATATTATGTTGTTACTATTAATTGAATGACAATGACAAGTGAAGGGTACACATTTAAATGAGTTCAATAAAATGAAATATTAAAAACTAATAATGTCTGTAAAAATAATAACGGCTGGCAAAGTCAAAATGCAACGAGTTTAATTTGGTCAGCTCAAAAAATAAGTTTTTTTTTAAAATAAAAGGTAGACGTTTTTGTTTGTTCTTAGAAAAGAAGTGATTGCCCTTATTGTTTTTAATACATTTACTCAAGAGTCGCACAAATAAGTTTTTTATTCTTCTATTGCTGTGTATCCTTCACGCGTGTGTATATTTCCATCTGCTATAGGTTAGCATGCTTGTCCTTATTTCTTATATTTATATTTAAATAATGCCCAATTAACCGAGCGTTTTGCCTGCGCTCACAGATTTTTGAGCCTTTATAATTGCTATAAATGATCGTAATTTTTACGTGGAAACGAAACATAACCACTGAAGTATTGTAATTCTTGGTAGACCTCTATATTAACTGTAGGTTTACATGCTTTTAACTCTAATAATGTCAATATAAGATTAAAACAACATTCTTAGAGTGATACCTATAATTTTGTACTTTGTCTTAGAAAAAAACCATCACAAAACTGTGCATTTTTTTTCAATAAAAACATATAAGCTATCAAAAAAGTAGTAGCAGTACAGAATTTTTACAAATATGTACTAGATAAATTGGCACCTTTAGTCTGTGGTATTCATTTTCAAAACAATCTACCCGGTTGTTGTGCATTAGCATTGTGAAAATCTAAATTCATTACTTGAATCTATCCTCTACATACAAATCAATAATGAACCAATACTTACAATCTGTTGAATTCAGTTTTTGGCACTGTTATGTTATTTGAGGACTGATATTAATAAGTCAGTAAAAAGTAAGAAAAATCAGTTTTAGGCCCTAATGTCCGCAATAACAAGGCAAATTCTGCTTTAAGATTTTGAAGAGCATATTTCAGCTCCGGCACTCAAAGGGTACCGAAATCGAGAGCCGAGATCTACGCTTTGGCATTCGAGCAGTTAAACTTTAGAGTAAGGGTTAAACAAATTCATTAAATCATAAAACTAAATATTTTATTAAAAGTTCCCGGCATAGCACAAAATAAAATGACTGAATAGTCGCATTTCCTTAGAAAATATTAGATACAATATTCATAAATAATAAAAACATTCATTCTTAATAAGTTTAAAAAACAAAACTTGCAACTCTTTTTATTTATCTCTTTTTATTACTCTTTCTATTTTTAATAAGGTTGTGCTATAAAATATTCTAATTACATCATAAGAAAGGATAGCACCCTAAAATAGGTATTTTACCACACTGTATTCAGTATTATAATTTATAATGCATACTTATGTATGACTAACAAACAGATAATGGATTTGTTCTTTTCAATTGTGCTTTATATGAATATGTTTATATGTAATTTAAAAAAAAAAACAAATTTAGCGAATAAAAAAATATATCTAATATTTTTAAATATACTTAACACACTTCGGTCGGGAAAGGTATTGCGCCTACAGACCGCTGGCAACGGACAAAAATAAAGGTCCCGCGCAAATTTCTTTAATTTGTTTGAAATCGCTATATCAAAGAGATTTTCAAAGGAAAATATAAAAAATATTTTTATAAAAATTTCTATTTTTTAAGTAAAACTCGATTTCTATTTTACAACATTATATATTTTGTATTTTATTTTATATTATATTTTGTTTAAAAAAAAAAAGAAAGAAGATTTGATAATTATGTACATACAGTTAAGACCTTAACTGTATGTACATTGGATAATTCCTTCTTTTTTGCCTTTGAAATGAGGCCGGCGCAAAACGTATTTCTACCCTTCCCGCCGTTAAGCTTCAATCGACTGAACGGGTAGAAATATGTACCTTTCTCGCCCGAAGTGTGTTAATATGACCATGTCATCATCAGAAAAGTTATATCAAACATCTTAACACAGAATACATTATTTGTAAAATATTTAGACGTCATTTTGCATCGTTGGCTGGTAAGTAATTCGAGTGGCTTCTGGTTCACTCGTTAGCACCATTTTCCTCATGACGACGTATAGAACTGCTCCTATGAGAAGCATCCCAATACCAACGATGACAGACACAACCCAGGCTGGAACAGCATTTCCCCCTACAATGATATTCATCAACTGAGTGACAAGGAAATGAAAATATAGTAGTATCCAGCACCTAATAAATAAATCATTCGTTGTTTGTAACCGCATCTGATATTTAGCCAATAGTGCATTGCCGTGAATGAGTGGAAATAAAGAGAGCAATTTTAGAAAACGGCTTTGATCGAACACCACGTAGACAGAGCATTAGTTCTCCTTCAAGGCGGTAATCTTAGGGAGACCAAAAAGCTATCGAAATGTACAAACATCTCTACAATATAAATA
This sequence comes from Micrasema longulum, assembly GCF_059751315.1. Lineage (NCBI taxonomy): Eukaryota > Metazoa > Arthropoda > Insecta > Trichoptera > Brachycentridae > Micrasema > Micrasema longulum. The sequence goes on along the minus strand of NW_028277949.1, from coordinate 415,719 downwards.
GAGATGATGGGATGCAATTAAATCATCCTGGTACCCGATAATAATTAAATTACAGAAAAACGTAGACTGAAAGGGCACAGATTTTAGATAGCAATACTGCGACACTAAAAATCCTGAGTATATCAGATTATGTAAACCCTACGCTAATAACGTTTAAACCTGATGATAGACGCTGCAATGTGGTTGGAAAAGGAATAACCCAGGAAAACTCGCCTAACTGTAGGCAAGTTTTTTTAGACGCTTTATGCAGAATCAAAATGCATTTTTTTCATTTTAAATGTAATGAAATGGTGGCAAAAAATGTTCTAAATGTTTACTTGCAAATGTCGGAGATATCTCGCTCGTGGCGCTCACATTATTGTAATAATAAAAATACGTATATAGTTTTATTCCACTTTTATTTATAATTTTTTCAAAAGTGGAATAAAACTAAATAAGTAGTTTTATTATTATAATTAAAATGCAGTTCCACCAAGAAATGTCAGTAGAAAAACTCAACATATTTTTACATTTGACTTATTAAAATTACAAATGAATACTTACGATAATAGGTCCTGGTGAGAGCCTTCCTTCCTCGCAATATCTTTCTTCTGGCTTCAGTTTCCTGGACCAATACACTCACCACCACTACAAATAAGTTTTTATCTAAATATGTATATATAATTATCTTAATTTAGTGCACATCATTGTGATATGCTTTATTAAATATTATCCATTAAATTGCTCGTAATGAAATAGCAGGCAGTTATTTTTTTCTAGGATGTAATGAAGGATAATTTGTGTTTTCATTGCGACTTTTGTATTTTAAAAAAAATATATATTTGAAATGTTTAGCATTTTGAACATTGCTTTATTTTTAATTGAACATGTAAAAATACAGCCAAAAAAACCCCAGGATTTGATATTAAACTACGATTTGCAATATACACATTTGTAGTTCATATCAACAAAAAATAATTGAGTTGATGGGTGGAATGAATACTGGTAAGATAAGTAATACTAAAAACATAAACATAGTAAACTTACCCAGAAAAACGGTCAAATAAAAAAAAAAGGACCTTCCAGACTTCATTTTGTATTTGGTGAATAACAAAAAGTTAGCAGCGAGGTAAATAGATGAGTTATAAGGCACACCTTATGGTTCCTGGGCTAAGATAAGATAAGATAATACATTGTGTATTTAGTGACTTTAACCCATATAAAGGTATTTAGGAGGGGATTTTATCTTTGTATTGATGACTTTAATGTGTATTTCACAATTAATATTAGAAATAAAAATTCTAATCTGATAATAAAAAACTATCATTAACATCGATCTGAATCATATTATTTGTCCGCCTCGTGCTGTTATGGTCAGCGCATTAGCCTGCCATGCAAGAGGTCTCGGGTTCGATTCCGGACATAGTTGATATGAAATATTTATTTTAAAAGGGTGTCACACTAGAATATTTCATAGTCCCTGGACTGGTAACTGAAGCGTAAGACTGATCATCTTACCTTCATGTAACAAAAATTATCAAGATACGCTGCGATTGGTGTACCAATGCAGTGCCCTATGCACCATTAGGTGCAGAAAGGGAATGATGATGAATTATATTATGTTGTGTCTTCTCTGAAGTTGAACAATACTAAGTGTTTTCATGTTCTAATTTATTAAAAGCAATAACTTATCTTTATCATCGGCAGAAATTTGAAATGCTGTAATGGACAATGTGTAAATTGTTGAAAAGAAAATTTAAAAAAAAAACTTCCTAAGAAAACATTTTTTACATCAAATTTCCCGTAGCACTGAACTTCCTCATTAACACTTTGTCATTTATAGCACTTCAAATTTTCGCCGACATGGATAACATATTTTTATCACAGCCATTTTTTTAATATCAGCATTTCATTAATATATATTATAATTATGTACACTGAATAGATATTAATATATAAGAATAGTGCCTATTATGCCAAACAAGCATTTATTCCATTGTTTATAATAAAAATAAATTCATGTATCAGTGAGAATGAAAAAAAATAATTTGGTATAAGTAAAAATAAGTACGACTATAGCTACATTAAAATAAAACAACAACACTATTTAATCTATTTATTCTTCATTTCTAAACTAATTTTTCTTATTCCTGAAATATATTTTTTAAGGTTTTTGCCCTGTCTTGGGCCTCCTTGGCCTCAGAGAACATGGATGTGACACTTTTGTTTTTATTATCAAATTCCAGTTTTTCTAATTGCATGGATTTATCTTCGCCTTTTTGTAATGATTCATTACGCAGCATGTCGATGGATTTCTCAAAAAGTACATCATCTACAACTTCCAGGGTTGGGGGATTTAAACTCTTGTAAATCTCTATAAGACGTTGAGTATTCGATTTTCTTTTATCCCCTAAAGAGACCATCCCAACTTGCTGATTAGACTTATGGAATTTTCTGAAACAAATAATTAATTACAATAAACTTACATTTGCAAATCATGTAACAGAAATACCTGTATCAAATTAAATATATAATATAAATATATCTCAATGGGAAAACTGATTTTTTTAGGGAATATAGAAGTCTGGGCACTGTGTAAGACTCACAATTCTGCCACTTCCACATTGATTTATTTCATTCTTCCATTTGTTGATTTTTTGTGAGGTAATAAAGCTTTATGAACTGAGACCATTATAATATTCTCTATAGTATTACCTTTTATATCTTTAATTCATCTGGATAGGTAGTATTAAACTAAAAATTAGATTAAGTATTTTTAGTTACCCCTTTTAACAATAACTCAAAATTTTAATACACTAAGTTTTAGTGCGTTGCCACAGTGGCACAGTGGCGCGGGACGCAGCGTGGGCTCTGTGCCAGGTGTCTACACTGGAAGCGCAGACTTCATGCCATTTGGTCATGTGTTGGGTATCCTAAACTATTTTATTACAATGGACGCCGTAGATTTATATTTGTTAGAAAATACTTTTCAATGGCAAACACTGCGAGTTAAATATGGTACTAATGATATTAATTTCGAGAGGGATAATTTTTCACACTATATGAGAAATTAGGACAGCAGCCTATTAAATTTTTTGAGTACAAGAGAATGTCTACGAAACCATTTGACTACATACTGGATAAAATTAAAAATGATCTTGTCAAATCTGATAGAAACTAATGCTGAAGCATTTGTCCTGTGGAAAAATTCTTCACTGTAAGATTTGAACTTATCCATAAATATTTCATTATATTATGTAGAAAGGTGCCTTTGAACCTAATTTACACCTCATTTTCAGAAATCTATAAATTTTTAATAAAACCCAATGTATTAATGACAAATAACATTGTAATGTATTTTAATTGATAAAATAATGTTTTCAATAAAAAATAGGCACATTTTTAATAAAACATGTGTGAACTTAGAATATAGATAGGTCATTTTAGATTACCGTATTTTGCGGACGATAAAATGCATCGGACCGTAAGACGTATCCTAAAATTGATCTGTCTATTTTCGGAAGAATTTTTTTTTATTTGGATGATAAGACGCATCAGACCATAAGACGCACCCCAATTTTTTATTGAGTTTTCAGGGTAAAAAAATGCGTGTCATGGTCTGAAAAATACGGTAATTGTTGAAATCATTAGTCAGTAGTACTCATATTATTGTATCCTTATGGATACACTAATACGATCCTTATAGTTCTCTTGAAAGGTTTACATATCTACTTGTAATAATTTCAGATTATTTATGTAATTCTATTACGGATTTCAGTTTTTGTAAGTTATTAAAAAATTTCATAAGTGGTATTATTACTCATAACTCATAAGAAAATGACATCTTCATTCCCAACACGGGTTCTTCTTGAAACGCCCTCATAGTGGGCCAATTAAGAGCTTTCAAAAATCAGGAAATCCACTCAAAACCAGAGAGATTGTTCTATATCCCTGGCATGACCTGATAGCTATTTGTCTTTGGATGGAGTCCAGATTCCCACGATTGACTTTCTATTTAAATTTATTTCAACAGAGAGGGAAAACATTTTTGAGAATGGAATATGGAAGTCTAGGCATTTACAGGGCTTATGACCTGTCATTGGCTGGTTTAAGTGGCCACTTTACACACAGTGTAACATTCACCATTCTGCCCATGTTTAAACATCCACATTTCCTCAACTCTTCCATCTGTTAACTTTTGTGAAGTAAAAGAGCTGAAACCTTTATCACGTGGGTGAGATTCATTCGGCTGAACCAAATCACCTACTAGGCAACGCCTGAAAACGATTTTCCAATTTTTATACTTCTTCTTTTACCAGGTAGTAATTCGACAATGTTTGATTATGTCTAAATGCTTGCAGACTGGCTGGATTTCCTCACAACTAAAAACTAAAGTAAACAACTTTTGTGTTTCTTGAAAAATGGAAAAAAGTGAATTTCATGCAGTGTTTAAACACTGTGCTTTGAAAGGGAAAATGGCAAAAGAGACGAAAGAAAAGCTCGATAAACATTACGGTGAGTCTGCTCCATCAGATTACATGGTAAAATATTGTATTGCTGAATTTAAACGCGGCCGAACAAGCACTGCAACAATACCATCAACAGGAAGGCCAAAAGAGGTGGTTGCTGAAGAAAATATCAAGAAAATCCTCGATATAGTTATGAATGATCGCCGAGTGAAGTTGCATGAGATTGTTGAAATGGTAAACATCTCATATGAATGTGTGTTTTACATTTTGCATGAACATTTGCATATGAAAAAGCTATCGGCAAGATGGGTGCTCAGTGTCGAACAAAAACAAGTTCGAGAGACTACTTCACAGCAGTGTTTTGACATGATAAAGCGTAATCCTGTTGATTTTTGGTGTCGATTAATAACTGTTGATGAAACCACTATACACCTGAAACCAAAAATCAATCGAAACAATGGGTGGAAGCTGGTGGAAGTGCTCTGAAGAAGGCAAAGGCAGTGAAATCGGCTGGCAAGGTTATGGCCACTGTATTTTGGGATGCACTCGGAATATTGCTCATCGATTATCTTGAAAAAGGATCCACAATCACAGGAAAGTATTTCCGTGCATTATTAGATCAATTGAATGATGCAATCAAGGAAAAACAACCACATTTAAATAAGAAAAAAGTGCTCTTTCTTTAAGACAACGCACCGGTTCACACAGCATTAGTTACGATGCTAAAATTACGTGAAATACACTTCGAATGAGGAAGTTCAGTGGTTTTTAAAAAAAAAATATTTGTTAATAGACTGTTAAACAAAGCCAATTTTTTTTTTTTTTAATTTTTATATATCGTATTATCGGCGCTACGACTTTTCAAAGTTTTGTATTTCTGAAATATCTCCGCGTGTAACGTCAGAGGTTCATTTCCGCTTATTCTCATTCAGTTCTTCCCATTGGTCCAGAAGCGGCAAGCAGACCGGAAATCTTCCATAGCTCTCAGATCATAGGTCGATTCACATGAACCAGTGACGTCATTTAAAGTAGTGCGTTTTTATCAAAATATTTTTTATTATCTTTTCTGTACATTTTCAAGAAACTTTGCTGTACAATTTAATGCTCTAATTTTTACCCCACGTAAGAAAACATTTTTTGTATCCAATTTCCCGTAGGGCTGAAGTTCCTCATTGGTTGATCATCTACCTTCTAGTCCATATTTAACTCCTTGTGACTTTTTCCTGTTTCCAAACTTGAAAAAATGGCTCGCAGGAAAAAGATTCAGCTCAAACGAAGAAGTTATTACCGAAACTAACGCGTATTTTGAGAGGATCCCGAAATCGTATTATTCAGATGGTATAAAAAAGTTGGAATATTGTCTTACTAAGTGTGTCAAAGTAAAAGGAGACTATGTTGAGAAATAAATGGTTTTTGAAGAAAAAAAATGTTCTTTTACTACTTAGGTAGCTTCATTTTCAATCCGCCATCGTATCTAAATATATTTTGATTTCAAGGCCCATTTTTAGAAAGTTGTAAATAACTCAACATTAGAAAACAGGAATCAAATTGACGTAGTGGGAGTGGGGTTTGGACCTTGGATCCGAAATCCGCGACATTAACTAGGAGACCACAACCCTATTTAAATTATGTAAATAAATATTAATTTATATGGCAAAACTTTTAACCTCTAATTTTATTAAAATTTTAATTACTCACCCTCTTAAGGTGTCTTCGCGGTAGTAGATTTGTGTTATTGGGGTAGTTGGTACTGGGCGGGAGAAGACGGGCTCCACAGCGGGAGGGAAGGCTCGGTACACGTCCCACCAAAGCGGACGGTCCTCTACCCGCATGGCTCCACTCCTAAGAAGACCCTCAACCCTGACCATAAAACCACATTTTTAGAACTTTTAATATTTTTTTTTGATAAAAAGGATTTTGCTTTAAGCCTTTCTGAATGTCACAATATTTTCTTTGTCAATAGATGACTACATACCTTTACTTCAATATATATTTTAATACCCAGATTTTGTAATAAGCTGCTTTGGTTTTTAAATCTAATTTTTTGGGTAAATAGGTACGTATTTATGCTTTATTAGGAAATTATATAAAATTAAATTTACTTGACATTAATACTAAGCAAACAAACCATCACGCCGTTTCACCGTAGGGGTAGGCAGAGAGGAAAGAATGCCATAGCACTCTATCTTTGCATACAGACCTCGCTTTCTCTACATTCATACATCTTCTCATGCACACACGCCGATTATTCCTACTTTTGACATGTCCATCTTCAATTATTTGATGGACTTGATCGTGCCATGTCTTTCTTGATCTTCCTCGTTTTTTGCTTCCATCAACATTCCCTTATAGATCCTTTTAGCCGTTCTTTCGCTGTCCATTCGTTCTACATGTCCAAACCAACGCAGCACTCCTTTCTTGATTCTGTCGATAATGCATATCTCAGCCTTACACAGTTCACGGATCTCGACATTTGTGCACCTATTATACATCGTTTTACCACACATTTGCCTGAGGGATTGCATTTCGACAGCATTTAACCTACTTTCATAATCATTTTTTCAATTCCATACTTCGCTCCCATACATTCGAGTTGGCACTAGAACTCCATTGTGAACTGCTAGTTTAGCCTCCTGCGATAAACATTTGTTTGCCAAAGTAGATTAAATATTGACGTTAAAAAGTTTTAAAACTTTTTATTGCTTTAATACAGAGAATTTTGTTTATCTCTTTATCATTTTTGTCTTAGTGTTGCTTTAATTATTTTTTTTAAAACTAAAACTGCGTAAAACCTTTTTTCTCCAGTGTCTTTACTTTTGCAACATTTATTAAAATGTCGTATAGTTTGTCCGGTTCATTGGAAAGACAAGTCTAAAGAACTAGACAGTTGAAATAGCAAATATAAATAAAACACAAATATTTTTCCAGGTTAGTATTGAGTTTATTGAGTCAATTAAAACAGAGTTACAGAATAATAAAATACAATGACAATATTGAACTGTATTTCTCGAGAATTGATATCACGAATAAAACATTTTATTTTAAACAACCGTGTATTAAAAAAGTATAAGATATTGCATTTCCTTAATCTAACCTTTTTTATGTTTAACTTTAACAAAACTGAAACATGCATATTTTGTATCAGCTTGTAATAATTGAAGACCGTTTTCACAAAGTGAAATATCTACAAAAAAACAAAATGTGTTTTTTGACAGAAATCGATTCAGTGTGAAGTTGCAGCAAATGGAATTGGATTGGATCATCATTTGATTGAGTAATAATATGAACATATTTCAGAAATAACACACCTATACAAAGGCATATAAAATATAACATAAAACTACAAAAGTAAACTTGTATGTTATATCCTAATACAAAGCAACTTTTCTATACACAAAATATGTAGATATGTATATAACTTTTGAGAAAATTTGGATAGTTTATATTTTTTTACGAATTAGATCCACTTCTATAATATTGATTCCCATTATATGAGTTAGGATGAAATATTTCTATAAAACAGTATGTTTGTTTTTGTTTAAATCCTAGTAGATATTTTTTATCATAAAAAACCTCTTGGTAATTTAATTTTTTGTAGATATTTCGCTTTGTGAAAACAATCCTCAATTATAAAGTATGGAAAAAAGCAAACAGTAATTAAAAATAACCTTTTACTTAAATTATACTTATTATTTAACTAAGCTTAAATTGTAATCCAACTGTGTGAATCTTTATTTTTAAAATATTATTATAGGTATATTTATTTTTAAAAATTGAAAATTAATGAACTTATATTATATTAAAGTTTATGTTTTATTATTAGGTTTAGCAAACTTAGATATAGGATGACGATGCTCTATTAAGCACTCGGTCTTAAGATTTATATATCGGCCGGAAGAGTGGAAAAAAGTGCGTTCCGGAAGCTATCCATACTTTCCTTTTTGGAGTGTTTTATGAGGTTCGCCTGCAATGTTTTCATATCTTCGGTTATTGCCTGAGCAAGCGCCCTCTCCTTCAACTTATTAGAATCTTGAATGACTTTCCATCTGAAATATTGAAAATAAATCAACGGGTAAACGCAAAATGGTAAATGTTACACACTGTGTGAATAGTATTAGCCCTATAAATGAGGAATAGACTTCCATGTTCTCTTCTCTTAGAGGTTTTTCATTTCTAGTTTAATATTTGTCGATTGTGTACTTCGTCTTAAGTTGCCTACAGACTGACGATCGTCAAATGTTGAGATATGGTGACAACGTAAAGGCGAGAAATGACAATCATCAATTGTCACAAGAAACATACTCTTCTCAATCGTCAAGGGTGATCGTCTTTTTTCAGTAAAAAAAAAACATGTTTGTCATAATAAATATTTCTCGAAAAAATTCTCGCAGGGGTAGGGCAGGGAGGATGGACCGCCACACGCGTCTACCCTGACATACATACCTATCGTCTTCCACATTCATATGTCTTAAAATTAACTAGACTTAACATTTTGGTATATTTGATCATGCCACGTCTTTCATGGTCATTCTCACCTTTCGTTATCATTAATTCTCGCCTTAACTTCTCGTTTTAACATTCTTTTGTCATCCATTCGTTCTACATGACCAAACTATATATTGTCTTTGTTAAAATACCTATCTCTCAGTTCTATGTACATTCTTTACAATTTTTTTAAAACTTTTTTTCTTAAAATTTATTTAGGATAACCAACAGTTGTTATATAAGAATATAAAATATAAAAAAAAGTACATGCATCCAGTTAAAGTTTTTTCACAAATATAATAAGAGAACATGTTGTGCAGTAAAGAAAAAAATAAATAATATATAATACAAGAGAAAAAAAGAGCAGGGAGGGATGAGGAAATACAGGGGAGGAGAGGGATTTTCAGAACATAGTTGACCGATTCAAAATTTTAATATGATAATAACATGGACATAATTAAAAGAATATAAATTTCATCATTATTCTTCATCACTTCATCATTCATCAATAACATCAAAATTTCTGTATACGCACATAATGGTGCATAGGGCGCCTCATTGATACTCTAATATAATCATATTGATATCAGCAATGTAAGATGATCAGTGTTACGCTTCAGACGCCATACCGAGGACTATGACATGTTGCAGTGAAAACCACCTAATTAATTCACATCTCCCGTCAATCATCATCATCATCATTCCCTGAATTAGTACACCAATCGCAGAGTTTAACCATCGTTATTGTCTTACGCTTCAGTTATGAAATACCGCATAAATACTTCATGTCAACCATGCCGGGAATCGAACTCAAGACATCTTGCATGGTAGGCAAACGCACTTACTAGTACACCACGAGGCAAACTAATTTCCGTATCGGGCTTTTAACCCGAGAACGGCAGAGTCGAAAACAATCTTTCACACTCACACACAGGCTTTCCTTAACTAAATTATTGAATCAAATACAACGTACTGCTCATTAAACTCGGTGAACAAATCTTTGATTCCCTGGAGCCTACATTCGTAAACTAGCTGTGTGTCTAGAGTAGTCTTGATACACTGCTTCAAGAGGTTTTCCACCTTGGAGAGATTGTCTCGCGCTGCGACCAAATCCTTATCTTTCTGGTGGGTCATGAGATTCACATTCTTTGCCAGTTCCTCCAGAAGTTTATCCCTTATAAAATAAAGCATTCAATTTGTAAATTTTACTGCAGAAATTCTTAACCTCAGGACGCGACCCTAATTAGGATCGTGAGCCCCTGAAAATCCACATTTTTTTAAGTACCTAGCGAAGATTCTTACATTCTACTGAACACAAAAAAAAAAATGGCACAATTTGGTTTAAATTACAATTATTTTTGTTAACTCGCTTAGTAAAGATAGAAATATTGAGGGAGAAAACACATTTCTACTGGCATTTTTTTTAATACACGTATATTACTCGTAAGAACGAAGCTGTACTTATTTACAATCAACAGTGACATTTTCGGCACTCAAATAGAAAAATGAATTGAGCTGTTATAGAGGCCCTACGTCTTGTCAGCTACACTGTTTTAACAAATTTTAATCAAAATAAGGACAGAAAAAGCTTGCAATCAATAAATATAGAATTGGTAAGGAAACTATAAACATGGAAAGCCATACGCTACTTCAATTTCTGAGTGAGACAAATAGTCTCTTCCTAATTTATTTATTCATATTTTTTCCACTATAAACTATAATTAATAAAATAATGTGACCTCACTGGGGTTACCCGTGCCGAGGACACTTAACAATATATTATTTTTAATATTTTACATTTGAGAATAAACAAAGAAGACTTAGTAATACATAATACAGTTAAATAAACAGAGATAATTTTTAAAAAATTCAGACAGTTTTAAACACTATGTATTTATGTTTTTAATTAATTTATGTACATCTATATTATTCATATTACAAAACGCACAATGAAAGAACAAAAACATAACACGAGCTATACACTTGTGGAGCAGTTGCAGTAATTATATTTAACATTTCAATAGCTGACGACTAGGGTGAAAACCAAAAACTGTTTCCCTCAATAATTAATTTACTGGATACAGGTGCCAATTCGTTAGCTTTTTAAAGCCGTTTTTTGGGTCACTACCGAAAAAGGTTAAGAATAGCCGATTTTCTCTTTGCCAATTTAACAGTTACACGAATGAAAAGGTGTACAAATAGAGAAATATTACAAACAGTTCAGAAATAAAAAGCGATGACAAATCAAGAACAATATCCACACTCGATGGTGCGTAGAGCACTGCAAATGTACACCAAATGCAGCGTATCTCAATCATCGGGGACAATGACTAACTGGTGCACCTTTAGATGGACTAATCTACACATGATTTCCTATTTCACGATTTTAAAAAGCATATTTAAATAACAATAAATGTGTGCAGATGTTCATGGTATGATACAGGGTCCCTCGAGGAGAAGTTACTAGTTTTAAAAAAATAATTAAGAGAGAGGTATTTGAGTTGAAAATTAGAAAATAACTAGCAGGTGTCAAGGTGCATCATTAAAAAACATTTATTATTCTTACATAATTTTAACAATTAATTTAAGTCACAGATTTGAAATGAAGATATTTTAGCCCTTAGATATATTTTTCGTGCATAAAAAATATAAAATAAACTTACCTGCCCAAATTTTGATTCTTTAAAAACTCGGTTAGCTTGTGCTGTGCACCTTCAATATTATCTTTCATTGATGAATCCAATTTAACAAATTTATCCTGACATAAACGTGCATACTCATTACATGTAGAAATCAACACTTGTTGATAGTCTGAGCCTTCATCACAAGCACCATTTTGATTTGCTACTTTATTACGAGATTTTGATCTCCTTTGCAATTTTACTTTCGACTTATTAATATTCCCAACTTTAAACGTAAATGAATTTTGCGAGTCACTGCTGTGCTGTGCCTCGTTCGTTTTTTTGCGAATAGGAGGCATTTTATTACTTTATACTGTCGTTTTACCCAAAAATATGAAATGTATCCCGCCTAAACACACGACAAAGTATTTTTAAATGGCGCAAGAATCGGGAATGGCGCCAAAGAGCAGATAATAATAACAGATAATTTTGAAATCTTATGAAATAAACGAAAAACGGTAAAAAAAAAATTGAAAATCGAATGCAGAAAAATAAAAATATTGTCGATGGGCAGTTGTTAGGGTTGCCAAACATTCGTGAATACTGGGATTTTCTTCGTCGGGAAAATTCCCGACTCGCGGAACGCAGCAAAATATCAGAATTGTTTTAAATTTCGCGCCAAATGTCAATGACAGCTTGGATCACGTATTTAAGCTTTCAGCATCCATTCTGCATTCAGCCCAGTTCAGACGATACCTACTAGATCTTGGTGTTGGTTCAAGCAATTGATTACCGTCTATACATACCTACATGCATAAAAATATATACGACATACTGTAAAAAGATTACTGTTTACGTTTACTGCTAGAATTAGCAGTAACGTAAAAGTAAACGAGTAACAATGAAGATAGACTTACGTTACTTACGTTTTTTTGAAATTTAAAGTTGAATTTAGCAAAGAAATACGTGAAAAAAATCATTTATTATATCAATTAAATCGAAGTAAAATGGTCAAAAAGTCGAAACTCGCGCAAAATCTGTAACACGGGTTTGCATTCGTTTAAAAAACAATAGTAAGAATTTCATAAATATATCGTCGCCAATCGAAAGGCATTAAATGCGCGCAGAGTAAAAAATAAAATTGTAAGAAAACATATTTACATGAAAGTTTAATTTTTGTCAATCTTTTTCTCCACTTTTTCCGAACGAATCGGCAACCCTAAATGTGTTGCATTTCTAATTTTTGGTTTCTTAAAAAATACAATTGTCGAATTTTGATTTTCACATAATTTAAGTTTAAAATAATAATTTTACTACAAATAAAAATAATAAAAACAAAAAATATACCTCGTAAAGATAGTCCCAATCTTCTCAAGCCGACTGCCAGCCATGTTTTGAGCAAAAAAGTAGTCTCAAAATACTCAATTATGCACTTAAAATATTTACAGATAATTTTAAAGTTTTATCTAATTTTATTATTTAAAAAAATAGTCACGAGTTATAGGTTATGTGACCCAATGTCAAAAATCCAAAACCACAGACTACAGATTATAGCACAAACTATAGACATATAGACTAAAGGACTAAAGTGATCTAAAATCCAAACCAGAAATTATCTGCTTAAAATTCACAGCCATGGATAAATAGGCAACCACAGTAAAATATTATCACAGTCCTAAAATGTTTGTATTTTGAAATATTTTTTTTTTATGAATCACGACAGAATTTTTTGTCACCGTCTGCGTTGGGTTGCGGGGGAAGTCAAAGAAAGGCTTCAGCCCTAACCCCATACTAGTCATAGATTACTGTAAACGTATAATATGAATGATTATTGTAGGGTACTTAGATTCATTTAAAAAAACGTGAATTAATAAGCGCTGAGGAAGGTATGAAGGAGTGGATAATCGATTTGCTGCATTGATTTTGGCATCGTGTTGGGAAATATTAAATTCGATGCCTATTTCGTCAAAAAAACTAATTTAAAAAATCGGGATGAGTGATGGGACGCTTTTCCATTTAAATGGATTCGTTAATAAACAAAGCAGTCGATGTTGGTCAACAGAAAATCTTTGAAATATTCTTCAGTCTTACGTTTGTGAAAAGTGACAGTACCTAGTACCTATACATAGGTACATACCTACATAGCACATAGCTTACCATGGTGAGCTGTGTGCTATGTAGTCTGGAGGAATCATTGAGAGAAGATGAACGTAGCGTTACGGTTACTGTTGCTGAAGAACATTATTGTAACATTATTGATATCTTTTTACACCAGAATTTATATTATATTAGGTGCTTTGGGCTTGATTAACGCGTGTGGTTCCAACAAGAAAATGAGACTTTACATCTAGCCAATGTTACAATGGAATTACTGAAAGATTTGTTTCCACAAATTACCTATCTCAAGAAATAGTGATATCGACGGGCCTCCACGGTTGCTGAATTTAAAAACCCTCGAATTCTTTTTGTAGGCATATCTGAAGAACAAGATTTATGTCAACAAATCAGAATTACTTGAAAAAACATTCGTGATGGAATTCATGATATTATACTGGATGAAATTTGTAAAAAATGTTATAAAAAATAACCAGAATTTTTCAGGCTCACAATAGCGAATATTTATCCGAAATTATCTTTCATGCGTAATTTCCAACATTCAAAGAAACATTTGTTAGTATTAAACCATTTTATTTTCGTTTTCTATAATGTCATAAAAATATTAAGTAGTGAACCTTTCCAGCGAACATCACTCGTACTAGAAACAAACTCCTATATATTTACGCATTGCCTTCTTTTCGTAGGTAATCATTTTAACTTCAATACGTAATCTGGTTTTGACGGTATAACTAATTTACAGAAATATAATGTTATTTCGATAGGTTGTATCAAATATCTTGCAGTTATATAAAATGATGAAATATTCAGATATTAAACTAATCCAGCTATAAAATGCATGGATGTGGACGTTTGCAATTCCAAGAATCCAACAAAATATTAAAATTAATTTACAAGTAAGCTCGAACAAAGTACGTAAGTAATTCCTAAGTGTGTTTTATAGAAATAAAAAAGGCTAGTCATATTTATTTTACATTTTTCAGTTTTTTACTATTTATTGTGAATATTTTGTTGTTATAATATGTAAATATTATAACAACAAAATATAATAAAAAAACATGCATATTTATTCAATAAAATAACACGTGGACTGTGTAACAAAAAGGGTCCTGATTAAACGTAAGCAAATTCCTACAAGTAGCTAATCGGGACCTGAAACAAAAACAAAAAACTGTATATATTTATTTATATATACGCCCAATGGGCATTTTTAAGGATATGTTAATACATAGAAAATTATTATAAAGGAAAGTAGAAAGACACAACGGTATATAGTAGACTTGGGAGTGGAAGCGGTAAAGAGATTATCACGGGGGGTAAAATTAATATGTAAAAAAATAATATTGTTTTACGGTGAGTTTTTTTTGGTTATTGAGGGAGAGGATGAGAGAAAGATTAAGATGAGATTTGATCATCTCGGAGGCTGTGAAAAATCAAGTTCCGCGTTCGCACGTATAAATAGACGGAAGCTGTCCGTCTCTCCGCTAACTGAGAGAAAGCGGGAACATCTGCCGAACGGAAACTTGAGATGAATTTGGAAGATCGCGTCTTCCTGGTGCCTCATCGGATATGTGGAATAGTAAGTTACTTTGCCATGTGTTCCCATTTTTATTCCCCATCATGATTATATAATTCTAATTAAAACTAAATGAATTTAAGGCCCAAAAGAAAATAAAGAAAACTTAAATCTAATCTGAAAACGAGTAAATTGGAAGATAATTTAAAAAGCTTGAATGTTTTATGTACCTATGTTTATTAAGCTAGAACATGGAAATAATCTTAGAACTAGTTACAAACATGAGACAAAGAAAAATATTTACAGATCTAGGTCCTTAACTAATGCAGTTGGTAATTGTCGCTCTTCACTAATATCTTAACTCTATCACAATATTATCGGTGGTTTCACTTATGTGGAGAGATGGCGGATGGTAGTCCGGATACTATGTTCGGACGAACACATGCTGGGCAATGTCCTGGGCGGAGATCTGCCATGGATAGAGCCATGGGCGGCTCTCGGGATTCGGTCCCGTGGCGATGGTGACGGCGACAGCCAGCTGGAAGACTGGCCGGCCGTGGGCTGGGCACACGTGCTGGCGGTGCAGGAAACTGGCGTTCCTTTGGAGGACGATGGATGTCCTGGATGTGGAGGGACCTTCGCGGCCGGAAGGTGGCCTCCGATGACCCTCGTGGAGTAGTCGGATTCCACGAGGTTTGCTACGTAGCACTGGCTACCCGTACACTCACTTCACTTCAACTTCCACGACTCTCGACATTGTATCGTCTCCGCGATCGACGGTACGATCGCGTAGACTCGACTCGCTTCCCCGACTGTCGACCGACTCTTGGTCGACTCTCCTTCCTGGCTACTTTCCGACTCGTTCGTTCCGACTGTTGGGGTGGTTTTATAACTCCCAAATTAGGAGGTCTCTCCTTCTCTCTTTCACTTATTGCCTAAAACTCATCGTCTCTTTTCCATACTTATTAATAAACACCTTGTCATATTTAAAACTAAAATACTATGTTCTGCATATTGTTTCTTATAAAACTAAATTATAATTAACTAAGATTAAAATGCATATAATATTAAATACGTTTGAACTAATTAATTAAAATAAATATATACTTAACATAGAAAATTAAATCATCAAACTAATTTATATTTCTGAAGATTAGAAATGAATCATTAATTAAAAATTGGAAATGATTCGCCTCCTAATGTAGTAGTTGGCGCGTTCGCCTACCATACTTGAGGTCCTAGGTTCGATTCCTGACAAGGTGGATGTGAAATACCTTCATACATATTATAAAATAATCGCCGATACGTTGCGATTGGCGCACTGGTGCAGTGCCTTATGTACCACGGGCGTGGATTAGAAAATGATGGCGCAAAAGTTAATTAGAGTTTTAAGGTTAATATGTGGCAAGTTGGAATAATCAGCGCGCGTACGAATGAAGATGTATGAAAATTGAAGAAGAAAAAGGTTTGTGTGTATTACTGAGGAATTGATTATGCGTTTTATTTTGTTATAAGTTTTTAAAATACAAATATTATTTTAATGGCTATCGGTTTGCGAATTATTATTAAAAAAGGTTATGTTTTCCCCAGCGGAAAACATGGGTCAATATTTGTTGTAAAATATATTATTTCAATAGAAAGGGTTTTGGAATTCCGAGTAATTTGCCGCTCGGTCATTTGAATTTAACACGAGGTCGTAATTGACATTAACAATTGACGAAATCTTTGTAAATACCTAGTAACGGCTCAGGCTAATGGTGATTTATTTTAATGTATTTATTTGTAAAGGCGGTCATTAAAATGGGGTTCTTTTCGGAATCGGCTAGCATGAACTAATAGGTTATATTTAAATGCATTATTGCTGAGAAACCCCAGATTAGAGAAAACAAAAGAATGTATTGGAAAGTTATACTTAAATTCGTATTGAAATATTTTAAAATATCGCCGCGTTTTTTCCAAATACTAACAAAGTTGATTTTATAATCTAAAACAAAAATACCTGCTTATTTTTAAGGGGACAAAAGATTTTAATGCCTGAATATTTTAAACAGGTTTAGCTCGTATCAAAGTGTTTATAATTTAATTTGATTCAGTGATCATTTGAAAGGAGACAATAATAAATATCTACATTTTGTTATTATATTTTGCCAAGTATTTGTATATGTGACAAATAAATAAAAACGTGGTGAACAATAAAATATGATCTTCACTCCACAGTTTTATTTTAGCAATGCCAGGCATGTCAGATTGTCTCTGGGTTACTTTTAACTGGCAACATTTTAAAAATTGTTTAGAAATTTAAATTCTGTGTGCATGGCTAAATCATTAAGACATTGTTTTTGCATAATAAATAGGTATAATGTTTAGTGTGGATTTAGCATAATATATATATTTTTGTGTATTTTAAAAAGTTAAATTTGTGATGCAGCAGGTAAGAAAATAATTTACTATTAGCAACCTTCTTTATTTAGAAATGTTGAATAAAGTATACATAAATGTCACATTCATAACTACATAATATAGTAAATAAAAACATGTATTTTTTCCACTTATATTTTTGTATGGCAGATGTTTCACTTTATTAGGGCACTTAAAACATTTAATAATGAGGCGAAAAGATTGTCATAAAAAAATTGCCTATGTTTTAACATCCACATTTCCTCAATTCTTTCATTTGTTGACTTTTGTGAAGTAAGAGAGCTGAATCCTTTATCTTGTGGGTAAGATTCATCCGGCTGAACCAATTCACCTACTTAGCAAGACCTAAAAACAATTTTCCAATTTTTATACTTCTTCTCATACCAGTTAGTTAATTCAACAATGTTTTGAGTATGTCCAAATGTTTGCAGACAGGCTGGATTTCCTCCCTATTTAGTCAATTTTAGTTCTAAATAACTCCCCTATTTAGTCATTTTTAGTTCTAAATAACTTCCTTGAGAGGAAATCCAGCCTGTCAAACATTTGGACATACTCAAATCATTGTTGAATCTTGATTACCTCCCCAGCTTATCTTTATACTGTCAAATATGGGTGTTTAAACAACTCAGGATGGTGTTTGTTACATGGTTAACAGCTCGCCCACAAAATAGAGCGAATAGCATCTGAGGACGTAAGTCTCTTCACTGGTGCCCGCATACATAAAAAATTGCTCATTGCCGAACGAGAAAAGCTTCCCAAAGGAGCTCTCTGTAATCTGGTAGCCTGTCTTGGTGCTGAAAGAAAGTTATCCAGAAATATTCTATTGGATTGTGGAAAGAATGGAAGTGAATTCTTCAATACTGGGAATAAATTTACTAAACATGATCAATGAGGAAGTTGGATTGTTTTATTTATTAGTAGACTATCAAACTAAGCCAAATGAAACATCGCCGTACAGTTAAATGTTCTAATTTTTACCCCACAATTTTTTCATAAGAAAAAAAATATATATCTAATTTTCCATAGTGCTAAACTTCCTCATTTGGCGAAATTATTACAAAACTTTTTAAAAGCCTTGAAACTCTTTTGGAAGCCACCAGATCTGTATATTCGACAGGACCAATAACAGGGCCACGGGTAGTAGTGAGAAGCTCCAATCGATATTCATAGAGAGGCGGAAAGGGACAAGACCGCAGGATGTGTTCCAAAGATTAATTAAGATAGCAGCAGCATGAAGGGGAATCAATAATATTAAAATTAACAATTAGATTCATATTTTAGTTTTGTATTTGGAACTACCCACAGAGGCTATACTTATATAGCAGAGAAAATTGTTTCTTGCTGTCTTACTGCGTTCCGCCTTGTTCGACTGGCTCCTCACAGTAGTCCTTGGCAGTCCCCAATTTGTTGGTCCCTGCAGAACCGGGGCCTTTCAACCCATTCCCTTCTCGAAAATGTTCTTCATCTCTGTTATTATACGAAAAAACACATGTTAATTCATTAGACAATGTGAAGTCAACTCTTGCTTAGAACAATGAAAAAAGTACCTTTTCGCTATCCTTCAATAGAACTGTTTGAAAATTGTAAAGTTCTAGATGTGCGGCAGCTATTTGTTTAAGAGGCACTTGTGAACTTCTGGAAATCTTTAGATAAAGTCAGGACACAGCAAAATATACAGATGCGATCAGCGGGAAGGATTAATTACCATGGCCCTACCACTCACTCAAAGCTAGCTCAAAGAAACTTTACCTTTCTGGCTCCGAACTTTTTCACTCAACTTCCTGCAGCCATAACGAACTACACAAGTGCCAATGTATTTAAGAAAAATGTTTGCAATTGGTTGCTGCATATCGATAGGGATGAGGTTTTCAATTTTTTTAAAGTTCGAGATTAGCAATTAGCAATAATTGACAAATCTGCTTTCCTTCCATACTTTTACTTTTATTTGCTTTTTATATATTTTGATATTTTTGTATTATTTAATTTAGTACTCAATCTTATTTGGCATATTATTTATTACTCCTATTTCTTACTACAGTGAAGTGAGTTTATAGAAACCATATCTCAAGTATCATTTCAATCATGTTTTTATATATATATTCTTTTTCTATTGATTTCAATGATAGTATTATTTTGTTTTTTTTTTCAATACTATTATATTTTACTATCATACTTTTATTTTGTATATTTGATTATGTATGAATTTAAATTTGTATAATTTACATTTTAATATTTGTCTGATTATTTTTTTAAAATTGTATTCTTTGGAATTTTATTATTTATTACTTATATCTTTTTTTCTGAATTGTTATTATATTGCATCACATGTCATTATATTTGAATCTAATTAATTTTACTATGTATTTTTTATTGTTAATTATTATGGCTTGACACGGTCACAGCCTAAAATGCCTTAATAAGTTCACTTATATTTAAACGAGTGTAATTTTGAATGAATAAATAAATAAAGTATAATTGGTCTCCACTTTTAATTTGGATGTTTCAGGTGAATCCATGTTCATGGTCTGATGTTGATAATGAAGATTGTAACAGCGATGATTCTTGTACGTGCGGGTTGGATGATATGCCTTTATCATGCAGAAGACGCAGACAGTTTTGTTGCTATTGCCATCGATACCCATGGTTGGTTTACGTAAAGCCGGCAACTCAAGCTTCCTTTATCCTCATGTGTGTGTGTATGTTATCATATGCGTCGAAACAATATCGCTGCACTTTGATAAATTTTAATGCTCTGACAATCAGATTCCAAGAAATGAAAGAGAATTTAGACGATATGGCAGTTAGTATTTTTTTTTATTCAAAACAATTATTTATCTATGTCTTTATTTATTTTTTGTCTGAGCGGATGAAGAGTATAACTCTGTGTGTGAATTAGAACCAGGACCCTGGACCAGTGTTTTCGACTCGATGGCTACTCTCGGGTAAAAATCCTGAAAAAGAAAATCGAGCGAAAATAATGTCGCCTTTTAGTGTAGCAGTTGGCCACCCTTGGGTTCCTGGGTTCGCATCCTAGCAGAGTGGACGTAAAATTTGCAATATTTTATTGTTCCTGGGGCATAGATAATCGAAATTGCTGCATTTGTTTTTTAAAGTATTACCGTATGCACCACTGGGTGCGGATTGAAAAATCTTTTTTTGTACACAGAGTAAGATGGGAAAATATGGAAATCTCATAATCCAGTCATGTATTATAACAGACGATCAGTTTATTTTTTATAATAGTTTTTGTCTTAAAACAATTCTCTTATTCAATGTTTTTATTCATGATTTTCATTTAAAAATTTCGCTGCTCAAAAAACACTCGTAGGTTGGTACGGAAATTGGAAAATGTACAAAAAACAGACTTTCTGAATACGTGTCATGTGATCAGCGATAGGTTCTCCATTTAATGGAACAATAATAATAATATTGATAATTTTTATTCTGCATTCTCAAATTCAGTCTAGAGAAACCTTTTGCGACAGTTTATTTTCATTAATATTTTTTTATACAACACAAAGTATCTTTGAATAATTTAATTTACAAAAAATATATATCAAACTGTGTGACTTTTTAACATAAAAGATCATAAAAATGATTTTGAAACAAGAACAATGCGGTCACTGGCGGACGCGCGCGGTAGTGGAGGTAACATTGTTCCACGGAGAACGCATGCCCGTCTATTTTGGTGCCAATGTCTCGGTTGTCCTACAAATTGCTGTTTATACACATAATGCTCGGGTCCTGATACCACGTATAAACTGCCTTTAACTTTGAATAAATGTTGATAAAGCTGAAAAAATTACATATAACTGCGTTTTTAACTTGTTTTCTCAAAATTTGGGTTTTATCAGTATATCGACAATATATGTTTATGTTATGATTTTCTTATAGAATTGCGCATTAAATAATATTTGTATTTTGTAGACAAATTTAAAACACGCAGCTGAGAGCCAGAAACAAACCCGTTACAAAATACAAAACATTACAGCCATTCTTTACAAGTTGATCCACTTAACTAACCAGACCGAGGAACGAGAGACCACTTGCCTTAATGTGGAAACTAAACATGTCTGAGAAAACTGCAGAAATTAAGAAAAATATACATCATTCAAAAGCGACTTTGCATTGAAATCCGCAGGTAAATGAGAACTTTATCAGAGCTTCCTATCATAATAGAAGAAAATACAAGGCCTAAACAACCTTTCTAAATTCAACACTGAAGCTTCTCCAGCAAAATTGAAAAAAACTTGCGTTGATGAAGTTAACATTTCGTTCCTCGAGTGGTATAATTTTTTTTTAAATGTATCGATATTTTTGATCTAATGAGAAAACAAAGGATATTATCAACATCTTTGTTTTTTAATGTTTAAACATTATTAACTAATGCAGAATAAATAAAAAATGTGAGAATGGTCCATTTCATTATTTAATTTGATAATTATATTTTTCTTTGCTAATTCTATCATCATCATTCCCTTTCCGCACATAATGGTGCATAGGGCACTGCATTGGTACACCGATGGCAGTGTATCTCGATCATTTTTGTTACATGAAAGTAAGATGATTAGTTATTCGGTTCAGGCGTTCGTTCCAGGGACTATTAATTATTTTAATGTAAAAACACCATCTTAAATAAATATTTCATGTCAATCATATCGGAAATTGAACCTAAGACCTCTTGCATGGTAGGCAAATGCACTTACCACTACACCACGAGGCTAACAAATAAAATTTTATCATGTAGTGTAAAAAAATATATAAATTCAGGGGGAAGTATACTGAGTGCTCTGACAACCAAACTATATGCTATTCAAACTGGATCATTCATCTCAAAAGTATGGAATTTCTTTTTTTTTTAAATCACCTGTTTCCCAGCGAGTTCAGTTAGATTCTTAAAAAACCTTATACTTTTAGTACAAAAACATTTATATACATAGTAGACTCTATGAACTGATCACGAATAAATTGCCACATTCAAAAATCTCTGTTTTATTTATGTCTACTTGGGTGGACTAGCAAGTACTTATTATCGATTGAAATTTTAGGCATATTAAAATGTAAACATGATGTGCAAACTTTCAAAGTAGTAGCTGCTCGATTATGAAATAATCTAACCACTAAAGTCAGAGATCCCCCCTTCTTTATTTACATTCAAATCACGTATGAAATGTCACTTCCTGAATATTCCTTTTATCTTTAATGTAAAAAAAGTCATACATAAATAATTGCAAAAGAACAAATAAGTAAATAAATGGCTGCCAATTACACAAAACTCGGCCTCGTAGTGTAGTGGTTAGCTCATTTGCCTACCATGCAAGAGGTCTCAGGTTAATTTCTCGACGATGACGAATTACACAGAAACAGCTCAGAAAATATAAAATATAAAACAGGAATCGAACCTGGGATTCTGAAATGTCATGCGTGTCCATTACTAAACGTACTACTACCAGGGCCGGCAAACATCAGATCAAGATGTTTATTACTAAGATAATAACATATATGTGATGACTATTAATAGAAACGTGAATGCTAAAATAATATTAACTGTCCTCTTTTATTTTTTGGCAATACAGGGTACAATAATAGCTGAAAAAGGAGGGAAAAAAGGCGTACAGCGCAACCGAATAACTATAAAGCGAATGACTGTCGCTGCATTATTCTTTGTACTATATAA
The DNA here is from genome assembly GCF_059751315.1 of Micrasema longulum. NCBI lineage: Eukaryota > Metazoa > Arthropoda > Insecta > Trichoptera > Brachycentridae > Micrasema > Micrasema longulum. The sequence goes on along the minus strand of NW_028277949.1, from coordinate 392,439 downwards.
GCTCCTGACGTCACTGTGACCTGTGAAGATCTATTGTGACGGGGTCATTGCGTTATTGGTTTGTTTTAAATACATAGGGGGAGTCATGCGCAGTAACAACACAATTTCGTCAAAACCTGAATATTCTTAGGAGGTCTAGACTAGAGCAGTGTTGCACACATTTAAATATATGCCAATTAGATTTGGAAAGCCTTTTCTTTTGAAATAAAAACATTTTAATTTCATAATCGTATTTATTTGAATTTTCAAAATAACATATTTTAAACTATATAAATTACAAAAAAAAAGATATAAACAGAACTGATTTTGACATAAAAAGTATATGGCAATAAATAAATATAAATAATATATGAAGGGTTTCTCTCAGTCTCAACCATTTTATTCAACAAATGAGTCAATTTCTGTGACCGATTGATTAGCTGTACTTAAGAAAACATAAAATATTTACTACTTTATTTGGTTACAATCCAATAACAGGAACTCAAAAATAAAAATTTTGAGGGAAAAAACATTATTTTATATTTTTCACAAAAAAAATTCTCAACTAAGTAGTTTCTATTGAATTTCAAATAGAAATATTTTTTTGAGACAAATATTTACCATTCACAAAATGTTTGATTTTCTAAACTAGAAAAAAAGTCAGTATTTTGATGTTCAATTATTTTACATATTCCCCAAAAACTTTAAATTTTACAAAAAATTAATCCATTATAAAAATTTATTCTGGATTTTCGGTTTACAAATGAATACTGATCAAGTGTTCTTTTTTTTTAAATACAATATGCAATTTTCGCAGAGTAAAATTATGGAATAATATCCATTTTTATATACATTTATTCCCCTTATCACAAAGTTTTATGTAATGGTTGGAATGATTATCTTAAAAGGCAACTTTTTTCTAATTCTATTCAATATACAAATCGTTCAACACTCAAAAAATAAATATTCACTTTAAATTAGTGATACATACAATAAAAAAATGTCGGTGCAAGCATATTTTAGTATAAAAACTAATTGTCATGATTATCGATTAATGTTACGTTAAAAAAAAGTTATTTCCTCCAAATAAACTTGTTTCGAAAAAATATTACGTAAAAGTTATTAATACACGGTGCCGAGATAATTAAGGATCATGAGAGTACATTTTGTGTTACATAAACTAGAATATTTACCAATCAATAAAACCATCCATAATGCTGCATCGCAATGTCTTATCTTACTGAAATACAAGACTTGGTAAACAACTGTTGAGGCATTGAAAGATATTTATAATATATTTATTTAGATCAGTAGATATAAATAAATACCTCTTAACAAAAGGAAAAAGTAATAAAATCTCCTCAATCAAGTTCAAGGTATCCAATATCTCCTTTGGTAATGTTAAAAGATTGCAGTCTTTAATTATGTATATATATATTTTATTTATTGCTTTCTGTATTTTCTGTATTTCTGTCAATTTGCCATTATTACTCCCACGAGGAAAGATAAAAAAAATCATCTCTTTGTTTTGAAAACATTAAGACCAATGTAGAGATGTGTACTATATTTATATGTAATTGTTATTGTTTACCTCTAGTTAGAGTTTTCAATTAATTAAAAATGACATGGTTTTTGCAATCATCCGACAAACTCCTTTTAAAATTAATTAGTAGTGGCACACGTTATGTATGTGCGACTACTATGTCTAGAGGTCGATAGCAGAATTATTATACTCTTAATAATTAAAAGGTTAAATAATGTAGTTTCAGAATTAATTGTTGAAATAATTCATAATTATATAGGTTCTTACAAAGTATACGACGAGGATAAGTATCAAAATTGACAAATGCAGAAAGGAACAATACGTGCCACACACTAACTTTGCTAAGTAGGTTAAAGGCCTCAAACCTGCGCCTCCTTCACAATACCGAGTTCTACCAGACACCGAATTACATTAGCACACTGACTTATACTGTTTTATGGTTACAAAGCTAGATACCGTATTGCTGATCCCAAACAAAACATTGTAAACAAACCTTTTCTAATTTAAAAAAAAACAACTATGCCAATACATCATTATTACATAATATGCACGTGAACAGTAGAATCACTTACTTCCTATCACTATTATATTAAACCTTTTAATCCCAGACAGTATTTCTGCATATAATGTGCAAAATATCACGAGCAATAATAACATAAAAATAAAACACAAATATATATTTGATTGACTTTCTCAATTACCTACTTAGTTTTTGTGACTTAAAGGTCGTTAACACATGGAAAATACAATATCGTTTTGTCCCAGGACTCGACTATTGTTCAAGCGTAAACAGCAATTTGTAGGACAAAAAATTGTTCCGAGTCTCCGCGGAGCAATGATTACTCCGACCGCCGTGCACGGTCGCATTGTCTTCGTGTGAACACACACAGACAGGACCTTGTGACAATAACCATTTGCTCAACATGAATGTGTTGCTCCCCCACATTTTTTCAGGAGGCAGAAAAATATTTTTTTTTTATTATTTAGTTCCAGCATTCTGTCCCGTGTGGTCGAGGCTGTTCACGGAGCTGGGACAAGACAATATTGTCGTATTTATTGTATTGTCCAAATGTAAACAGTCCTTTAAGTTGGATCAGCAAGTTTACAAAATACCACTTAACCAATCTCTCAAAATTCTCAAAGTTAATTGATAAAAAGATAAAATTAAATAGCTGTCTCGGATCTTTTTTAAAAAAAATGTAGAACAGTGCAAAATCCATTGTACTATTGTAAATGTTTGCCATTTTGTTTTGCTTGGGAACAACAATATACACCATCAGTATTGCAATGAGGTAAAAACACCTGTTAAATATGGAGATGGTTCGTAAATAGTCAAGTGTGTGCTGTTACATTATGTATAATGTAATATGAAGTATTTGGTATGCACTACAGTCAGTCTCTTATTGTTTAACACATTCCAATACAATCAACCCACACTAAGGCACTTGCAACATGATCAAGATTCACTTTCAAAATTACAATAATTTGTTTCAAAACGTAGTAAACTGTGCTGAATCAAGACTTACTGACACACTCGGGCAGTACACATTGTGTAATTACTAATTATATCAATTTAAATTCTAGTCTACTTTTCTGATACAAAATTTATTCAAAGTCATATTTTGGATATTACAAAAATTGTTTTAATCTGTAGTAGAACAAATATTAACATTAATATTTTTCTAAATAACTTTGTACCATTGAATAGAACCAACCGGTAGGCGATTCATTCAGTGGTGTTAACAAACTGGTATAAAATTAACAATATTATTCAAAATCACATAATTAATGTGAAATTCTTGAGTAAGAATGGAAAACCGGTCTCAAAAAAAGTTATATACATTATAAAATTAATGAGGCACATTCATCGCAATTTCAATGAATTTTAGGCAAACTGTACAATGCCTAGCCATTTATATTTGTCTAGCCCTGGTCATAAACTTTACTTAATGTGTTCACAAAGTTACACAACTCAAAAATGAAAAACTTAATTGACTAAACCAGAATATCCGGTATGTTTATAAATATATAACTTTTTATTAGTTTTTCTATATAAAATGTAAGACTTTGGTAGTAATGTACAAATCTAATTTGTAGGATAGGTTATAGGATAGGTTAGAAGATGCTGCCGATGTCAACTTACTTATACCGTTATAACTTATTAGCTGTCAGGTCGGATTGTAACTGCAGTTATTCCTTGCTCGTTCCCAGTATAACTGGTCGCCGGAGTGAGGGAGAAGTCTAGAAAAAAGGAAAAAGTATGAAGCACAGCGCTAGTAATATGAATACTGGAAAAACTATTAAAAGGAAAAGCTAACTCACCCATCCATTGATGGCAGGAGATTCATCATCAGAATGGTGATCTTTCTCCGCAGCTCCTAAGTCTTGGATGTTATTTCTGGGCCTCAGAGTTCTGTAGTTACGATCTCCCCGTACCCACGAACTCGTTACAATATCAACTTCTCCATTAACATCCTCCGGTTTCCTCTTGGCTTCTAATTTTTTCACCCCATTCAGCTGACACACTTCCACTTTCATAATTTCGCAAGTTTTAGTAGTTTTCACAGTCATTTTGGGGTTCACGTGTATATCCTTATGTGCAGGATACGGCGTCACTGTCAGGCTCATGGAGTTACGGTGAATAATTCCGTCCTCGTCAGGTGCACCGGCGCTGAACTCGTTAACGTTTCGGTATTCACTCAGGGTGTTGCGCCGACTCTCGCCCATGTTGTAGAGGCTTTCTTTATTTATTAACTTTTCAAGTTCCAGAACATCGGCTCGAGTTTCTAGGGGACCTATGTTAGTGGTGCTGACTGTTAAATTATCCGATAGGGATATAGAGTTCCTGAGGTTCTTCTCATTTTCCGGAAAGGCCTCTAGTTGCTCTTTGCAATTGGAAACATTATCATTGAGACTGGATAGGCTCGTTCTCGATCGCACAATCTCGGAAATGTTTGTATCAATTTTTTCATCTTCCGATTTTACTTCACTGCGGCGACTCGGAGTCGGAGATTTGTTTTCTATAACTTTGACTTCGGGAGGAGTGGGTTTTTTTTCTCCACTTTCCTTTTCCTTTTTGGGGCGATATGTAAATTTAGGCATTCGACAAGCCCAGTGGTCGGTAGCAGAACCTACAGAGCTCGTGCTGGCGGCGGAACTGGCGGCTGATCCGCAGCTCACAAAGTTCCCGTGCCGCCGCTGGTAGAACAGGATGTACGCGCTGTTGTTTACTAATTCCGCGACAGTGTCGGAGCTGGGAACGGGAGTGACATGCGTGTCGTCAAACTTGTACCAGCGCTGGTCATATGGGTTCCTGCAGGCGGCCGTGTAGTGGCCTGTCTCTAGGTCATTTCCGTGGTGGTAGCAGACGGCATACAGGTCATAGCAGTTGTCTAGCGAAGCCGACAGCTTGCGGGGGCGCCGCCACGGGGACCAGCCCGGGCCGCCGAGGGGAGCGGCGCTCGCAGGGGGCGTGTCCCGGCTGGCGAGGTGGGGAGTCATGTCAAACCCGTACAGCGGGAAGTCTACCATCGTTGTGAGTTTAGTGCTATTCCGTCCTTTTATCTGTTGCCTGCAAATTAACAATAAATAATTAGAACAATAATCCACAAATGCACAAAAATATGTCTTCAAAATTAATGTGTGCATATAACTCACTGCCTAAACCTCTTCAGATGTATGACGAGAATATCTGGTAAAGACCACAGCCCTAGGGTTTTCACTACGGGTAAGTACTGCTGACACTGCGGACATCTGGAAATATTTTAACAATAATAAAGATAAAGTTCTCTTAGGATATAAAAAATGTAGATTTGTTGTTTTGATAAAGTACCTCCAGGCATCCTCCATGGCCAGGGTCTCAGCCCGCGTATAGTGCACCAGACAGTCCGCGAGGGACAGGCGGGGAGCAGCTCCAGTGTCCTGGAGAGCCTCGGCAACGCTGCTGTGCTGCTCCATGTTTTCATTGCAGTCATCTAGTAACCTACGCAGCAGAGAATAAACTTAAAAACATTGCTAAAATAAGAAAAAAGGAGAGGGATTTATTCTCGTAAATAATACTAAATTTTCCTTTAAGAATTTTATTAAAATTAATAATTAAAGAACAATAAATTTTAGAAAGAATTTCACCTAGATCAATAAAAGCTTTTAGCAGCTATCATGAAATATAAACAGATGGTGGTAGGAATTTGTAGAGATGTTATACGCAGGCAGCCTTTGCTAGTGTGCGTATATCTCGTGCACGATTTTTAATCTGGGTTTTCATTCCTTCAAAAAAGCATCCAAACGGTTTTTGAACTAGCTGACCCAAAAAGGAATGGACAAGCTTGGCTTGGCAATTTATTACAGTCTGAAACCAGCCTGCAGGAAAAGGAGTTTATTTTTTTTCAAGGTGGGATTGGGGACGATAGAGCTATCAGTTATGACACCGTTAATTGGTTTTGAGATTTAATTTATACGTATGTATTTATTTTATTTATACTAGTACAGGGGGCAGTAAAAGCAATCACTTAGTATCTTATAAGTTCCCCCTCTTCCGATGATGTAAGTGTGAATGATATATAAATGACCTAACAATGGGAGACTCATAAATGGTTACATTTCCTTCTCAACACTTATATCTCTCTTTCTGTATTAATTATGCATGGTCGATTATGGTATACCACATCGTTTCGTGGGATGGCGATGATTTTTGTTAAAAACAATTATCCATATAGGTAGATAGCGTCATCAGAAAGCATCTGGATTTAACAAATGTTTTTTCTATAAATCGTCACGTTGGGGGAACAAGGTTCTATCTGACAAAATATGTTTTTTTACATTGAACTTTTATTATTTTTATATTTAAAAATCGGTTTTATCTGCATCAAAATTTTTATCTGCATCAAATCTGCATCAAAATTTCAAAGAAAAACAAAATCAATCTTTAAGGCGATCCATCCAGCGCGGAGCAAAAAAAGGCAGTTTTCAAACTAAAATTTAGAGTCTAATAATAAGTATAACAATTTTTTTTTAAAACCACATAAAATATTAAACATTTATCTAGTAAACTGATGAAGTAAAAATGTTTTTTTTTAATTTTATTTGACTAAAAAATTGCAAGGAAAAGTGCACTTTTCGTTTTTTTCAACATTTTCAACACAAATTATCTATATTTAGATAATACATTGTAATATTTTTTATTATAGTTATTGAAAGATCTATTATTTATCTAAGCCGATGATGAGTTAGTTTTTTGAAAAAAAGCATACAATTTTCGTAAATTACAATTCTTTCAGAGTCCATTTTGGGTTAAATTGTTGAAACTAAATGGCTCTTTCTTATGTATATTACTTTTAAAATTGTTTTTTTTTTTACATTTCTCTATACAACACACATTTTTCTAGTTACATATATTTTTTATTTTTCAAAAAATGCTCAAATATAAATGTAATTAATATTATAAAATCATGTATTTTCATTGAGAATCAATCATATATAAAACGTACAGTTTGGTATCAGTTCTCTCGGGCGTTCACCGAGTACGGACGTGTTTTCTGTGTCGGATTTTTCGGGACGTTTCTTCTGTGATTTTTTAAAGTTTTTGAATTAAAAATGGGTTCCAAAACAATTAAAGCTAAAGGTTTTACAAGAAAACATAAATGTCGTAACAAGACCAAGAGATTTGACAAGATAAATGAAGAAAGAAATAGGTAAGAATTTTTTTATATTTTCGCATGTATAACTACAGTGTGTTTCGGAATCGAGTATTCTTTAGCATATTATATATGAGGCGCAGAGCTTCATAGAAACTGAAACGACATTACCAACTGATTTATTTGTTTTCCGAGGCCTTGAATTATCCAATAAATATTTATTTATTTAACGTTTTGTACATAATGTTATTTGTACATTGGCGGGCTTATTGCCAAATGGCATTTTTTCCAACCAACCAATAAAATAATAGTTTTATTTTTTTTATTCAAGTTACAGAACATATAAAAATAGAAATAAACGTATTTGTTTATAAATTACCTTAGATCAAAACTATTACTCAATGGGAAAAATGAAAAAAAGAGGGAAGGAGGAGAGATTAAGGAGTAGAAAAGAGATTTATCTTCAGACGAGATTTAAACAGAGATAATGTAGCAACATCTTTGATGGATACTTGATGTTATGTTGATTGTTAGTGCATTTAAAAAAATAAAATATATACCTCTACCCACCTAAACAATAAACGTGTTTCAGGAAAAGGGAATTGGCTGCCCAAAGATCTTCTACAGACAAGCATATTGTTTCCAGTAGTTTAAATGAAGCTGATGATGGAGAATATTACAATTGCGATACTCTTCATTCAACCGTATGTATTGTCATAAATTACCTAATTTAATTAATTATAAACAACTAACTAGTAAATAGTCATTACGGCATTTCTATAAAGGGGTAGGCAGAGAAGGTAGAACGCCACACCAATCTATCCTGGCATCATATATCTTCACGAGAATAATTCATATGTCCACTTTCAAGCACTTGTTGTACTTATAAATTTAGGCAAAACTCGCATCATATTTATGCTATGCTCAATAACTAACTAAATAACTAAACATCACGCCATTTCTCGAAAGGGGTAGGCAGAGAGAATAGAACGCTATACCTCTCTGTCTTGGCACACGTGGCATGCTTCTTTCACATTCATGCATCTTCTCATGCGCGCACCCCGATTACTCCGACATGGGACAAATATTTATTGTACTTGATCATGCCAGGTCTTTCTCGACCTTCGTCGACTTCTACATCCATCATTTATTCGTTCCGCATGAGCGAACCATCATAAAAGACTTTTTTTAATTTTGTTCTACAAAGCTTATCTCAGCTTTGCATTCTGGATATAGTGCTGGTTTTAGTTTTTTTAGTAATAATATTACCAAACAATGAAATAAATCATTTAATTTATTTACCTACTGAGTTAATTATCACTAGCTTATTAAAAATAGAATTCACCGAAACATTTATGCACACTCCATGATAAGCACTGTTGATTCTTGGAACTACATATTTATTTGAGTCAAACTCGGATTTTTTGGTGATTGAAAATACATATTAAAACCACAGCTAATTGCGTTCCTCATTAAGGGTTCTTTTCTTAGAAAACTCAATTATGTTAATAAAATTTGAACATAATAATATAATGTTTCCTATTTTATTGTCTTGTGCACTGTTGGATATTGCAAATACCATATATATATTTTTATTTTTTCAACAGGTATCTGAAACAATACTTGAAGAAGATGTTGGATATTGTTTGGACGTAAAAAAAAAAGAAGACGACAATACTCATTTTAGTATTAGTGGACGAAGAATAATTGATTTAGGGTTTTTTTTTGAACAATTACAAGAAATCGTGCTTTACAGTGCTCCATTATAAATTTAAAGTTTAGATCTGAAGTTCGGAAAGGTTTTTATAGCACATTTGTTGTGAAATGTGCAATAGAATATTTTCGATACATTCAGATCGTAATGAATCAAATAAAATTGAAATTAATCACGCGATAGTTTCTGGAATTATGAGCATAGGTATGATATTTGCGATATATGGATATATGGACTGGCTCTGACCGCCCTCTACATATCACATACATCCAAAAAGATGAAGATTTTTGGAAAAATAAAATGTTAGAACCATTGAAATTGTTTTATCTAAATTGCCTTTTGCCAGAATTAGTCGATCCGAGGTATCATCGAAACATGCCGATTAGGGATCCTGTGTATATATTAGAGGCAATAGCGAAAAAATGTGCAGACAATCAGAAACGTAAGAGCAAATGATTTTTTTAAAAATAATTCATTAACTCAAGACTAGTGTTTGATTTTTAATTTATTATGGATCTATCCGGATCTATATGCATAATTATTTTTTTGTTTGTGTAATACACATGTACTGTGAAATGTACCTAGTTCATGTAAAATTATTATTTGGGATAATTATTACGTTTCTCTATAAAAATTTTTGCTACCATGTATTTGTTATCTGTAATGATCCAAGAAAAGTGTATTTATCAAAGAGTTCGACCCCATTAGTTAAAATGTCCAAGTTTAGATTCTTTTGTCCGCCTTTTTTAAATATTTTGTCTGCCCCGTAACATAGTGGTAGCGCATTTGGCTACCGTGCATGAGGTCGAGTGTTCATGTAATAAAATGATCAAGATACACTGCATTTGGTGTACCTTGTTGTACTTTGCGTGCGGAAAGGGGAAAGTAGTAGTATAAAGTAGTTTATAATCTTAACCTGTGTAATTTTTCTGTTTTTATTTGTCTAGCAAATTTCGGTGTTTTGACTTCAATAAATGTTTTTTTTTTAAAGACATAACAAGTATATTATATTTTACTTTTATTATGTTGTTTGTGAATAAAGTGTAGCTTTAACAAAAAATATGTTAAGTATTAGATAGAATATGTGTGCTTTTATTAATAATTAAATGGTATTTTTTACTTTCTTTTTTATCAACAATAATATATTTGTTAATGTAATTGGATATGTATCTGGATAAATAATAAAATATTTATTGATGATAAAATATTGTTTTTTTTTGTATACTTTTTATGCATTAAATCGTATCCACCACATTGATATATTAAGACTAAGGAATAAATAATATTCCAAAAAAGATGTAAAAAAAATAGTTTATACGAAAATTAATGATAGGTGAGTACAAATTTATAATCCAAATATAATAAATAAATTGAGCCGTGAGTCCGTACTGTAACATAATACATATTATTTATCTTGCAAAAGTAATTATAGTTTTCAATTTGGAATAATATTGGAACTCAAATTCAAATTCATGACCATGCAGGTAAAAAAAATCTCATTTTTGCGGGTACTTAGCGGGCATACTGTATTTAACTTTACCCAAGCTTGACTCACCCGCGCGCACGGACAAATATATTGCTGTCTCTTTTTAAAACTCACTACCGTCTTAAAACGAAAATGAAATTGTGTTTGGCTGGATGAACCGCCTTAATTATTATAAAGTTTATTAAGGCAATATTAGATAAAATAATGTCTCAAAAAAATTATGAATCTAGAACCTTATTTCCCCAAAGCGACGATATGTTGTTCATAAGGGTTTAAGTATGGTCCTTAAAATTTATCTTGATTAAAATGACAGCTGTCAAACTAATGTCAATGGTGATGGGAAATTACTGATCACTGATCATGTACCGATCAAATCGATTTTATCAGTTTTTTCATGCAAACATGAAACTCTTTTTCCGAAAATTGATATAAAAACACAAAAACAAGCCTATTTATAGTGTGTTTGATAAATAAGACATTTGTACTTTTTTCGTGAACATTATCAAATGAATTATTTTTTTATTTGATCGATTTACATTGATCAATTTGTCCCATCTCTAACGTTTTTGCAAAATGATGTAACCTTGTAAGAACGTCGTTAATAATTAGGTTTATTTTAGTTTTAAAGCTGATTTGATATATTTATGTTGATTTATATGTCAAGCATTTTATTAAAAAAATAAATTAACATAGCAAATACGAATGATTTTTCGTGTGTCAATATAAATCACTCCTTAGACGTTACTACAAAGTCATTCTAATCATGCTACGAGTATATTTTAAGGACTATAGTTGTTCAAATTTATATATTTTTGTTGTGCAAGTATCTAAAATAAATACATTACAATTATGTAAAAGAACACAATCTATAAAGAGTCATAATATATGAATATATGTACATATTTTTAAAACATGTTAATGTAGGTAAATAAAGCGTAGAAATGATTTAGTTTCATTATTAGTAGATGAATTTCGAGGAATACGAGGCCCCAAGGACTTCCACCATTAAGATAGTCGTATGAGGTTAGCAGGGAAAGCAGAGGTTGAAGGCGATGTAGAAACGGGAGGAGGAGTGATGTCCGGCAGTAGACCGACATGGACTGATTATGACTAGTGTCCATGTGAGAACAAATGGTAAAAGATTAAAGTATAGTGTCTCACTTGTCTCTCAGGGGGCGGTCCCATTCCAACAGCAGCTGCAGGTGCGGGGGCCCTGAGCCCCCACTGAGGGCGAGGGCCTGTTCCACAGCCTCTGTGTACAGGGGGTGCTCCAACTACAATATCATTATTATTTATTTTACACCAAAAAACTCAGAAAATGGCATTTTAAATGCTGTCTAAATCAAAATCACTCAAAAAATTAATCACCACTTTCCGTTGTAGTTAACAAATTATAACAGGGGTGGAGAACATTTTAGAGAAGGGAATATGGAAGTCTAGACATTGGCTAGTTTCAGTGGCATTTTTACACACTGTGTAATATTCACCATTGTTTGAACATCTATATTTCTTCAATTCTTCCACCTGTTGATTTTAGTGAAGTTAAAAAGCTTTAACTTCACTGAAAGCAACTCCTGAAAACAATTTTCCAATTTTTAAACCTTTTCTTGAACCAGTTGGTTGTATTACTAATATTAGTAGAAGGCTGGGAAAAGATTTGCTTGAAAATAGCTAGGTTGATCTAGAATTCATGTGGCTATCTATGATCGATCCAAATTTCACATTACACCTTTCCTGAGTTAACTTTCTAGACTTGCGTCTGTTGTAAAGGTAGCCGATTTTTTATTTTTTTAGGTTCATTTATGACATAGATTAGAAATACCTTATAATAAATATAATTACAATATGCTTGTCTGTGTGTATTCCGCCTATTTGCCACCAAACTAATTTAGGTGTTTGGTGAAAACTGTCTTAAGTCTGTATCATGCGAGTGTCTTCTATCGAGGGTGTACTTAGAATAACTTCTGTTTTATTATATAAAAAATACGTACCTCAGGCTGCAGATAGTGAGGGGGGTCGGCGAGGGGGCTGAGCAGGCAGAGCCTCGGGGAGGCCGTCTGGGCGTGCTGTAGGACTCCGCCCCCGAGCATTGTGGCCATCTCCTTCAGCACCAGCTTCTGCAGGTCTGCGTAACCCACCTCCCGGGGAACTTGCATAGCATACGGGGACCCTACATACGTACGGTAAAAGGCCATTAAGTTAAAATTCAAGAGACCTATCTACTTTCGTAAAAAAAAATTGAGCCATTTTTCCAACCTCCAAAATTCAAATTTTTAGAAACAATATTTCTTAAATATTGAGAATTTATGTAATCCATGGTAAAAAAAAAATATTTTCAGGACATAGTCATATTTTCAATTTTTTTAAATATTAATCACTGTTTTTATATCAATCAGCGAACTAAACCAAAATGTCTATGTGAGTGTTCATTTCGTAATTATTAATGAAAATGCTATTCAAATTTATAACTCTAATAATTTTTTATTTATATATACGCCCAATGGACATTTTTAAGGACATATTTATACATAGAAAACTATTATAAAAGAAAGTAGAAATACACAATGATATATAGTAGACTTGGTGGGAGTGGAAGCGGGAGAGACGTACTTTTACCCTAAATTGAGGAAGTAATCTAACAAAAATGTTCCCAAAATTATCAGTCTTATGCTCTAGTCTAGTCAGATGAGAGACTTATATTGCAGTGTTAATAACACCCTTTTTGAATAAATATTTTGTGTCAACCATGTCAGGGCCAAGAGTTATTTTTAACTCTCTAAAATAAAGTTGAATTTACTGCATGAAAATGTGTATATTTTGATGAAAATTTTAAGTATCTTGTGTATGTAAAAAAAAAAAAAAAAATTTCATTTTTCACGTGGAACATTTGCTTTTACTTTATGGACAATGAGGAAGTTCAGTGTTTTTAAAAAATTCTTTTTATGTTTCGTAATTTTGAAATTATTCCGCCCGTGACATCACAAGTTCTCTACGGTGAGTGGTCGTGATTGGTGGGTCGGCTTCCCGGTAATCTACTAAACTAGCAACGACGTTCAAAGTGGTTCATTTTTATGATTTTTTTTGTACATTTTAGGTCAAACCTTTTTTTATCCAGTTTCCCAATGCACTGAACTTCCTCGTAAAAAACTCTATTTACTCCCCATTGTGATTCCCAGGAATCAAACTAGACCATGGGGCGTAGAAGTATGATAATTGACATATTGGTAGATTAACATTTGGCTGTAAATTAAGAGCCTTTCTAAATAACTAGCAATCGATTCAGGCATAGGAAAAATGATGATCATAGGCACAGCCCAAACACTAGGTTCGGATATTGTGCTTTTGCCGTAGCTGGCCGATTTGCCTTCACGCTTGCGAATCATCAACAGTCCCAATCAGTTCAGATCTCAATTGAAATCGCACTTTCAGTTATCCTCTAAAATTAAAATCAGATAAATTAATATGAAGTGTTAGCTAAGCTAGAATATAAGTACAGAATTATTGTAAAGCGCTCTGGCTGATTTTTCACAAAAAGAGCGCTATTAAAATAGTACAATTATTATTGCTACACGTACCGAATCTTTGTACAGTATCATCCTGTACTAGAACATTCACCCAGAGCAGAAGGAGGTAGGGCTCGGGGGGCGTGGCCAGGGGTGGAGCCTCCACACAGTACAGGGAGGGGGCGTGCTCCGCGTCCTGCGGGGGAGGGGGTGGGCAGCCGCCTGCCCACACGGGCTGACAGTCATTCAGAGTTCTTCCTATGCCTGTAGACAAAATATATTAGATAAATTACAATCTAAGAAATTAAATAAACCATTTGCTCCCAAACCCCTCTATAATGAATTTTCAACATAACCAAGAAATCACTAAAAACATTTCAATTTATAGAGGGTTTTGACACGCAACAAAAAAATTATTTCATTTTTTCTATAGTTATTTATAATGTCATTTGAAACAAATTACCCAGGCAAATTTAAAGCATATTTTTTTTTTTAGTAAAATTACATTCCATTTTCGATTAAAGTTTATCATTTGGGAATTAGCATAAAGTGAGCAATACTTGTAGCGAGATAATGTGCTGTATTTTTATGATGAAGAAAAATGAAAATTATACATTCTAATATTGTGCGGTAATTACTACAACTTCAAAATCAGCATTTTTGAGTTAACCTCTCAAAACACATTTTTGTATCCTCCTCCATGAATGTTAGAAGACGAGTCGGGCAATCAAATCATCATATTATTTAAATGCACCTAGACTTGTCTATTTGTAGCATTCATGGAGGAAGATACAAAGATGTGTAAAGTCCTGATTTTGCAATAACCTAGTTGAAGTAATTACCCCGCAAAATATTGGTGGATCCAACAAGGTAAACGTGCATACAGAGTATACAATCTATTAACATTTTTGGTTTGCTGAATACCATAAAAATGTGAGAAGATATCAACGGTCCCTACGTATACTATTGAATCTGTATCTTGTGAGGTTTACGGGAGAGCAAAATCAAACCTTGATATTTTTTTAAGAAGCTATCAGAGACTGTAGAATTGCCAAATATGTATCTATCGTATTTCAATAGACACATGTCAGTATCTGAAAGCTTCTTAAAAAATATATCAAGCTTTGTTTTTGCTCTCGATTCAATAGTATACATGGTGTTTCCGGAAAGTAATGTCAGTGAGTCGATAACAAAGAATTTATTTAACTTTTAGTTAAAACACATCAAAATTCTTCAAAATAGGCTCCGTAGGTTGATGCATCAGCTCCAGCAATTTTTCCAGGCATCGAATGCGCCACGATAGGCCTTCTCCGGAATGCTCCTTAAGGCCACGATACAAGCTGCTTGGATCCTGTTGATAGACTCAAAATTCTTTCCTTTCATGGGTCCTTTCAGGCGTGGAAACAAAAAGAAGCCGGGGGGAGCCAGGTCCAGACTGTAGGAAGGCTGGGGAATCGTTGAAACCCCTGCTTTGGCTAAATAGTTGGTGACGAGTAAGTCACTGCGGGCCGGCGCGTTGTTGTGATGCAACTTCCGGTCTTCTACGATGTCCGACTGTACACATTGAATCCCGTGTTTCAGTCTTTTTAGCATTCACAGTTGTACTAGTTGGTACAAACTCGTGATTAACTAGACCTTTGATAACAAAAAACGCAATGAGCATCGTCTTGATTTTGGATCTGCTCATCCTGGCCTTCTTGGGGTGAGGGGACGCCGACCTTTTGCTGATCCAACAGAGCATCTTCTATAAAGGCTGTCTTGACCATTTGAACAGCCTCCGCCGCAGTCTTGCCAAGGTGCAAAACTTGATCGCCATTCTTTGATCTACCGAGCGCTGCATTTTGCCGTGTACAAGGTCACAAAACAACTTCCGCAGAAACGCCCGTCTTCAGTCTTCTCTGGATGGCCGGAGAAGACTGCGCGACCCAGCCTTAGTTAGCTGACTTCCCCTACTGCCATTCCCAACCGTTCCGCACGCGCTCCGACGTACAGTTGCGTCAAAATCACCAACATTACTTTCATGTAGTATATTTTTCAATACCTTATTAAAAAGGTGTCGAGCTAATTGGATTTGGCTACTGACCTCTGCAAGGTTCAGAGGTTCGGTTACTTACCACTTGTTGAGTTCTGCAGATTACAGTGTAAATGAACTTGACAATGCATTATTTGAACTCTTACGTGTGACCGTTACTCACACACCCTATCAATTGAAGACATGAGTGGATAAAGGTGTTATGTGACAAAACAGATATATCTGGGGTTTAAGTTTTATATAATATAACTCTTCATTTGCTCTCAAAATTTGTTTTCTGTTGCTTTTTTATGGTGTAGTATAGTAAAAGGGGTTGTACATAAAACCTTCATTTATAAATAAAAATGAAAGTTAATTTTTTTAAATTTCATCCACTCACGTCTTCAATAATTATTATGAATAATATATGGCAAAATGCCCTACTTTTCAGTAGACAGTTTTTCCTACGTGCTTATAGGAATTGAATTATTCCTCATAATCGGGAATACATACACCGCAAGACAAATAAATTTACGAGTTCTCAAAAAAAACTAAAATTGACATATAATGAATTATTCTTGATATTTAATTAGTTTTTTTTATATTGTTTGACATATGTGATGACTACTCGTTATTTCAAGGTTAAAATAAAAAATCTTACTCATGAATTGTACTTAGAAATTGCCATTATATATCAGGTATCAGATTACCCGAACCTTAGAGACCCATAACGGTTCATTTATGGTCGAGTGTTTGTGATGGAATAATAAAAGACATGTTATTTTTTAATTCATATTTAAGAAGTAGGTTCTTATCGCTTTATTTTAAATTAAAGTATTTTACATTTAAACATATTTATAACATTTAAAAATATTTAGTACTTAGTGAATTCACCTTTATTTTTTATAACATGTAAAATTCTATTATTTAGAGAAGCGTAAAGCGAATCTAAAATTTCTGATGTTATTTCTTCTTCCCAAACTTGAATTAAGTTTTTTTTTAATTCCTCAATGTTTTTTGATTTTTTTTCCCGACTTTTTTTTTCATAATCGGGTTCAAATCAGGGCTATTCCCGGGCCACGTCAACGATTTTAAGCCAATTTTCTCCTTGAATTCATTGATCTATAAAAAAACAATTAATTATTTATCATGTGGTCACAAAATGCATTTAAAAATATATATATTTGTACTCACAGTGCGGGCTCTATGGCACGGCGCAGAATCGTCCTGAAAAATTGGGTCCGCGGTATACTGCGTAATGTCCTCGATTGTTGGAATAATATGTTTTTTTAACACTTTTTTGTACTGAATGGCATTCATCGTACCCTGTACAAAATTTAGAGGTCCTAAACCGTATGCTGTCATGCACCCCCAAATCATCACGTAGGGTGAATGTTTAACGGTTCGAGTGACGCACGACGGATGATATCTTTCCCCACGTTTTCGTCGAACTATCTTTCTGCCGTCTGGACCAAAAAGGTTGAATTTTGATTCATCAGAGAAAACAACATTTTGCCAATCCTCCAAGGTCCAATTCTGGTGCTCTTTCGCCCAATCCAGTCTAGCCTTCTTCATTTTGTCCGTGAGTAATGGTTTCTTTGCGGGACTCCGTGCTTGGAAACCATGCTCCAACAGCCGCCTGGACACTGTTTTTACTGAAAATGTTGATGTGCTGGTAGACTGCACCTCTGCGTGTATTTCAGGTGCCGTTAAAAATCGATCGCGCATAACAATTTTTTTTATTAAGCGATCATCTCGGGCAGATGTCACGCGCCCCCGTCCGCTTCCTTTTTTCCGTTCTATGGATCCAGTTTCTTGGATTTTTTTAAATAAAAACCTCACTGCACCTTCTGAATACCCAACTCGACGAGATATTTCACAATTAGATATGTTTTCTTGCGACAATGTGATTATTTTGGATTTTATCGCAATCGACATTTGCTTTGCACTTTCCATGATTGTTGTGTTATGTTCACTCAAACGCGGGTAAAACAAGACTGTTGAGACATTTTAAAATGTAAATATTGTAGAAAGGTGACACATAGTGTCCTTAATTTATTAAACAAAAGAAAGAGGTATCGATAAAGGATTTCTTAGAAAAAGGGTTCAGTAAAGTCAAGGGGCGCGGTAGCAGGTAAACTCGTAATTTTTTTTGTCTTGCGGTGTAGTTAGGTGATAACTCTTCAATGTACGTCGTTTAAAGCATAAAGCTAGGAAAGGTTCTTCTTTGAGGAAACTTTTTTTGTAGCCGATAACTATTAAATTTATTCAGTGTAATAAAGTACACTGATGATATTATCCTTGATACTGTTATTTGACTTATGTGTTTTGCAGCATGTGTGAACATAGTTGCATACTACAAGACGAGCAAATATTTCAACTACAGTAAAAACCCCCTTTTTACGTTTTTCAAGGGAGCAAGAAAAAAGTGTAAAACTGAGGAAAACGCTAAAGTGAGGGAATAAAAAATGTATGGAAAAAGTAGGAATAACATTAAAAAAAAATTGATTTGCTACACTATAGTGTACATATATTTCCAGAATTTTTTTTAAAACGGTGATAAGTGGAAATTGACAATATTTTTTTTACCTATTTTCAATGATTTTACTAAAATATTTTTTCAAACTATATCATGTAATCTGTTTTTTATTTGATTTAAAAACAGCATGTTAAAAATATTTTATGTATAAATAAATAAAAACGAAAATAGAATTTTGAATTTGCATAAAATATTTTTTCCCCTAAATGTTGGGAAATTTTATTCAACGGCATCACTTTTTTTCTATGGCATCACTAAAAACAACTGTTCGCGGCTTTTAAAACCATCTTTTTTATAATGTTAAATATTTCTATTGTTATGTTTTAAACATCGCAATTCAATGATATTAAAACTTTATTGTTTTTAAACGTTTTTGTTCAAATGAAAACTAAGACTAACCCTAAAGGTTAATAGAAACTAGGAACACTTAAACAAAAAGTTCAATTACACTGCACCTGTTTTGAATTTAGGTTAAGACAATAATTTATCCTTTATTATTTGTTTACCTGTTTTTATTCTTCCCACGGTGGCGCGCGGGCCACGGCATTATTATTACGACGTAATTTAGACTTTTTTGACACATTAAATGTATTCCAAATTTTTTGAAAGCGTAAAACCCGTGTTGTGAAAAATGAAAAAAAACCTTGATTGGGGGAAATATTTGTATGAGAATGTATGAAAGAAAATGGGTCCTGAACATTTCAGTGTAAAAAGCGGGAAAATGTAAAATCCAGGAACGTAAAAATGAGGTTTTACTGTATCACTATTTCAGATAGCTCAATTTTTTTACACCTGATTGTGTTTCAAACATTCAAGCTTGTGGAGTCAAAGTTGTATAAAAATATAGTTATGATAAGCAAAAATATTTTTTTGTCACTTGAAGTTGGCGGCTCGCACTCATCACACCAGTACTGACCTGTGCTAGTAAGTTCTACAAGGATGATATCGGAGAGAGCCATTCCCGTGTCACTGTGGAGTAAGTTCCTCAGGTCACGAACGGTACATGTGGCTGCTACTCTCACACCGAGTCTCACACTGCGAGGCTGCTGATTCGCATACACAACCTGTTATGAAACGCATTCATTAGAACCTAACATTAAAAAAAAACCTTCATTATTTTTCCTATTCTTAACAACACTTAAATTGATGTTACTGACTCTAATACTCTTTAAATATAAACTAATACATAAACATTTATTTATACATATATTTTTGCATCACAACAGGTTAAGAAGCCAGTTTGAATTAGATTAATTTATTTATGCTTTAAGTTAGTTCATAACATCTTAAGAAATTTTTTATTTACATTGCATACAAAAATTTATCAAGAACATATATTTTCAAAATAATTTATATTTTAGGCTTTATATTTCTTATTTGTTCAGATAACTCATTGTACGATTTTACACCCTGAGTTTTAGTTTAGAGACTCTGATAATCTCATTTCCTCTTTTCTTTTTAAATTAGTTTCATATGTTTGGCATTGTTGGTTAAATTTTATTATATTTTTTATTCCATTTGGTCTCTTTATGAGGAATTTCAACCCTACGAGAAATTTGATATAAAAAATGTTTCAATGGAGTCAAAAGAAATTTCACGGATGGATTCTGTCAGCGCTGATACATCTACACTACACATAAAAACACTGGAAGACAAAGGCAGCAGACAAACGTGAATGGAGGAGACTTCTGGATTTAGCCAAGGCCCACCCAGGGCTGTCGCGCTTATGATTATGAATGGTATGTACTTGCCACACAATAAAAATGTCTGGGCAAAATTAGTTTGGGATTTCAGTATTTTGCAGTTCAGATTATTGAAAAACAGAAACACCCAGACATCAGAAACACCGCATTTAATTACATATTGTAATCTAAACCAGGATCTTGAGTTTTAGCCACTACACAACAGAGCAAAAGCAAAAGCTAAAGGTGTTAGTTGAAGACAGACCTGCTATAGGTTCGGTTTGCACAGAAAACCAAACACTCGCTTACAAGGGAGGGGAGAATATGGCCGTATTAATTTACACACATGTGTATTCCCGTCTCTTTTCGGTAAGTGACGGGGCGCTAGATCCTGTCTAGTTACAGCGCAGGTGGTCAGTTGGCCACCGAAGCTATTGTGAGGAACGTACCGTCACCAGCAGGGGGTGGTCAGGCAGATGGGGAAGCTGCACGCTGATGCAGTGGAAGGGGTCGAAGGTGTTGCTCTGGCGGTGGCAGCGCGGGCAGGCCAGGGAGGAGCGGAACTGCGCCTGGAACACGGCCTGCACGAAGGAGCTGTTACAGCGCAGGTGGTTGGCCAGGGTCTCTGCGGCCACCACCTCGTCGGGCCGACCCACGCTGTTCTAAAAAACAAATACCATCCGTCATTATAATAGTGTGTGAAATATTTTGGATAAATCTCACTCGCATCATTTAAGGTTTCGGCACTTTTATTTTACAAAAATCAACAGATGGAAGAATTGTATAAACATATTTATGTACTAAAACTAGTTGTAAGGAGTAGAAGTATCTTGTTATTAAAACACAGATCTAATAACTGGTGATGAGAATAATTTGAGTGGCTTGCAAAAAACGAGAAAAAGGGGCCATTTTTTCTCTGCGCTGAAAAAGTCTAATTAATTGCGGAGGTCTATCTATCGATAAAACTATGAAAAATCACACAATCAAATTACATAAAAATTGTAAGAGCGATTTAAAAATTGGGGCAGACTTTGTAAGAACATTTAGGTTTAGAGGAGAATATGACATGAACTATAGAACAATTGAACTCTAATCCTTACTTTGTCTGATTAAGATATTCTGACAGAATTCGTAAGCTACCTGAAATATTTTAACAATTATGAGAGATATAGAAATATTTAAGTTTATTTGTACATGTCAAAAATGTAACAGTCGTGTTCTGAAATAAATCTTCATTTTATTTTGTGCATTTAAACAAAGTAATGTAGTTAAATTGTTTGACACAGAAAGACACAATGCTTTAACTATCTATTATAATAAATATGTTGAGTTTCCGAGGGTTTGTTGGGGATTCTCAGATTTTTGCTAGTTTTATCAGATGTCTGGATTAAATAATAATATGCACATACTTTGATAGTTTTATATTTTTTCTTTGTTGCCGTGTTGAGATCTTCGTGTACTTTATCCAACAGCCAGAGGAGGAACTCCTGCGCATCATGTTGGCTGCTACCGCGGTATTGGGATCCGTGCCTTTCTACTATCGCCTACAACACATAATGTATTATATTAATTGACATTACAGTAAAATTGACAATTCTACTTGTGATGTGCTGACTCCCTTATCAAATATACGAAGTGTTCATTTTAGTTCGGTAAATTTACTTTTCAGGGGAAAATTCAAATGGCTTTTATAAGAAACACATATTTAGGCATGCAGAAGTATGTCTAAGCCATAGTTAAAATTGATTAATTAAAATATTTTTAGCTTTCGAAGAAACAACAAGAAACAGATTCAAATGTAAACATATTAAATTATTTTGATAGACAAAACAATCAATAAATAGACAGCAAATTAATAAACTTTAAGTACTGAATTTGTTTTCAGAATTTTATAATTGACAAATAATATTTAAAGATTGCCTAGATCAGGTAACAGTCGGGTATAGCAAACAATATAATATATTGTATACTGAGTATGTATCTAGCAATGTCTAACCAAATATTCTTTAAAAACATGCATTGATAAATGAACAAAATTTTGTGATATCGAACATACTTAAAGATAACCAGAGCAGTTTTTCTAATTATCTATCTACCATCGTACCGGAGGAAACAATGTATACCTAAAGACAATCTCAGTAATTTCTCTAAACGCTATTTCATTGTAATTAATAAAATATTTATTTAATAAAGAGGTCCATTGGTAAGCAAACAAAACATAGGCACTGATGATAATGATTTGTAGACATATGATATTCGCAAACATTTCAGTTTAAATATTCAAATTCTCAGTCAACATTTATTGTAATTTACTATAAATTGGTAATACGCCAAGATTAAGTGCAACTTTAACGCAACTCAATGTAATTTGCCTACCAAAGCTGTCTTTGTTGTAGGAAATTAAAGAACCAACATTGGATTTATTTCAACTCTACTGAGGATCCTCGGAATATTAAACTAAATCTCTTTAAATGGCATTGTCAATGTGTTCTTACAGTAAATGCAAGCATTCACGCAGTGTTATCACTCCTGGCTTAAAAATGACACACTAAGTCTGCCTAGATCATGCTATTACCATAATGAATCTTTCCGAGCCTGTTTAGGTAAAGTTCAGACAATGTATACAAATCTTTAATGCCAATCCGTAAGGGCTTTTGTAGCCTGTCGATTGACTTTAAACAAATTAAAAAAAACAAATGAAAGTATTGAGAAATGAAGTTCTTTTTTAAATATTTTTTGTCAGAAGAAAAAAATGCATGGCAAGAAAAATATGAATTATTAAGGTACCTATAAATCTAATTTCAAAGCGAAAGACAAATCATGTTGGGTAATCTGATGCAGCGCCATATAGTATAGGTATTTTTTGTAGATATTTCTTGATACGTCACAAAAGGTAATAAAAAGATTGAAAGATTTATTAATATTTAAACATCATGAATATATTACTAATTTTTATAAAATTTTCTAGAAATAATATATTGTAAATATTGAAATAAACACTAAAAAATAATTTCATCAAGAATGCATGATATAAACAAGATAATAAAATAAAATCGCTATTTATTTTATAAAAGTTATTGACATTACATAATCTTAATTATTAGATTTCAATAGGTGCAGACATTGATAAAAAAATGTGCTATAGAAGATTACCTTGATTTTATTTTCAATGTTAACTAAGCAAAAAATAAATATTTGCATAAATACTGACATAAATATGGGTCAAAAAAACTAGTACGGTAAAAACTACATGGCCACTGAGTAATGTTTATTAGAGGTGAGTCTAATTCATTACTCAGATTTAAGATAAGCATTGGGAAAAATGTTCATGTAAATTATATTGTACATTAAACCCGATGAATGCGTAAAGCGTTTTTATTTTTATTGTCTTTTCAAATATCATCATTATGCACTTGGTTTATTCATAAGATCTTACAGTGGTCATTCAATTGATTCTTGAATCCATTAATAGAAATTGCATTGATTGAAATTGCTTTTTCGGGTTGACTGTTCCATTGTTCCACTACTCGGTTGATCAGAAAGTGTTGAAAGCAGTTCAACTTAAGTGATTCAAGATTTACGTTCATAGCAATGTGGAAGTCCAGTGGTTTTTTTAATGTTTTTTATTTGTTAATAGACTATTAAACTAAGCCAAAAATGTTTATTTTTTATTTTTATGTATCGTATTATCAGCGCTATGATTTTCTTAAAGTTTTGTGTTTCTGAAATTACTCTGCGTGTGACATCTCAACTTCTCAGTCAGTTCTGCCGATTGGTCCGTTGAGGTTAAGTAAACTGGAAATCTTCCACAACTCTCTTATTATCGGTTGATTTATATGAACTAGTGACGTCGTTCAAAGAAGTTCAGTTTTATTTAGTTCAGATATATACATCCATCAGTTGCCTATCATTATGAGACACCAGTAACCATCTGATTTCCCGACAAATGGTTAGAACTTTCTTAGCACAGAGACAATACTCCTACTACTAGGACAAAAGCTATATATATATGCCAGAGCCATGGAAATGTTGCAAGAGCCACAAGCTAAAGAGGTTGCTGACTACTTTCCTTGGAAAAATTGGTTGGTGGTGGCTGTTAGATGGCCAACACATGTTTTAATTTAAATTGTTAATACGAGTATATATTTTTAGTTTTTTACTAATTAAATTTTTTAAGATCCTCATGACTTTTTAATTTGTTTTTACTATGCATTTTTTTTTAATACATCTTTTACTTTATTTTTTAAAATGTTTTTTTTTTCTCTTTCTACTGGGTATTTTGCTATGTTTTTTAAATATGCTTTTTGCTGTACACATGCATTCTTTTATTTACTGACTTTAAATATGTTTCTTACTATGTATTCTGTTTTTATTGTCATTTTACTGAGTTTTAAAATTAATAATATAAAATATTTTTATATCCATATTTATATATTTTTAATGTTTTCACTACATTTATTCCTTTGTTTTTACTACATTTTAACTACATTTTTTACCATGTTTTTACTCCATTTTTTACTTTGTTTTTCACTTTGTCCTCTATCTTTATAACTGTTTCTATATATTGATTACTGTTTTTTATGTTTTTTAGATTGTCTTAGAACGGGGTCAATAACCCTAGTTAGGCAGTTAAAGAAACTTTTTTGTACATTTTCAAACCTTGCCGTATAATTTAATGCTCTAACTTTTACCACGCATAAGAAAACATTTTTTGTATCCAATTTTCTGTAGGCCTGAAGTTCCTCATTGGGTTAATTTTGGCATATTGATAGGATTTTGTATGTCTCTTATCGGATCACCAAGCGACCCATTCTTCAGGTGCGCTTAGATCGAGCTCTTTAAAACAGACATTATAGGGATATTGTTCAGTTGTTTATTTCCTTAATGGATATTTTTTTATATTTTTATTGCATTATAGGCAAGCAGCCTTTGCTGGTGTCCCTTCATCTAGTGCGCATTATTTACTTCATTGTACTTTCTTTAAGAAATCATCTAAGCAGTTTTTGAATTGGTCAATCATACTGGAATGAACAGGCATTTTCAGCAAGTTATTCCAAACTTTTATTGGTGTTGTGAGGTACAAAGAAGTTATGACTTGGCTGAAAAGACTTACAGGGGGAATTGAGATGGATCGAGTCGAGCAAATGTTTATAGGTGGTACGAAAATACGAAATTGTGCAACAAAAGCACTGGAGCAAAATTTTAAAAAACTTATTCATTTTTTAAATTGTTTCCTTGTAACTTGTGGTTTTGTTTAGATGTAAGCCATTAATACAGACATAATGTACACTGGAACCTCCGGTCAGAGTTATCTTCAACTGTCAAAAATATTGTAAAATGGGAAAAAACATTTGTGAAGAAAAAAAAACAAAATTCAAACAGAAGGTTAAGAAATATCAAGCCATAATCGGCAGAACAACGTAAGCAACACCTTTTGCGAATTGCGTTTTTTAAGGAAAAGTGTTCCTTATTGCCCCCTGCACAAGTGTTACGAACATCATAGCTCTATAAAATGCACCTGCCACATTATTTTTATTTATTAAAAGAAAACAACAAAAAAAAATATCTACAAATAAACCAAAATTATATGCCAATTATAGTTTTATATATATTACTCCGCGTCATTCCACTCGTAAAAAATAAATAAATATGTGGCTTTTAGCGTTTAAACTTGTTGACATATTATTTTTAAGCTAAGTAAAATAAAGTAACCAACGACAATGTAGGCGGTTACGCTAGCTTGCCACCAAAATATAAACCTGTCAGAGTTATAGCCAAAACAGCCTTACCGCCACTATCTTAAAAGCTGAAGTTATTTAAACAATTTGGCTGTCATTTCAGTATTGGCAGTAACCAACCATTATAAATCCCATTTACCAGGTTATAAAAAAAATATATATATGAAACAAAATTTTTAAAAAAACCTTCTGCACAATTCACTATTTGTCGCTTACGTTGTATTATAATAACTTATAAATTAAATATATGAATAAATTTATTTCAACAGAGAGGGAAAAAGTTTTCGAGAAGAAATTTGGAAGTCTAGGCATTTACAGGGCTTATGACCTGTCATTGGCTGGTTTAAGTCTAAATTTCTTCTCGAAAACTTTTTCCCTCTCTGTTGAAATAAATTTAAATATGAACAACTCCCTAGGGAGGAAATCCAGCCAGTCTGCAAGCATTTGGACATAATCAAACATTGTTGAATTACTACCTGGTAAAAGAAGAAGTATAAAAATTGGAAAATTGTTTCCAGGCGTTGCCTAGTAGGTGATTTGGTTCAGCCGGATGAATCTCACCCACGTGATAAAGGTTTCAGCTCTTTCACTTCACAAAAGTCAACAGATGGAAGAGTTGAGGAAATGTGGATGTTCAAACATGGGCAGAATGGTGAATGTTACACAGTGTGTAAAGTGGCCACTTAAACCAGCCAATGACAGGTCATAAGCCCTGTAAATGCCTAGACTTCCAAATTTCTTCTCGAAAACTTTTTCCCTCTCTGTTGAAATAAATTTAAATATGAACAACTCCCTAGGGAGGAAATCCAGCCAGTCTGCAAGCATTTGGACATAATCAAACATTGTTAAATATATGAACATTGTTATTCTTAGAGCATGCATAAGAATATGTTTATGTGAACTAAATTAAACCTTGATGAGGAAGCTTGTGTAGCTTTGAAACCGGACAGTAATAAAATAAATATTCATCATTCCTTTTCACACCTAATGGTGCCTAGGGTACTGCATTGATCATTTTTATTACATAAAGGTGAGATAATCAGTCTTAAACTTCGGTTTCAAGCCGAGGGACTTTGAAGTATTTTAGTGTAAAACACCTTTTTAAATAAATATTTCATGTCGGGAATCAAACCAGAGACCTCTCGCATAGTTGGCGAACCCGTCGACGACTACACCAAGTGGTTAGAAACAAAGTGACTTTATTTTAATTTTAATAATATAGAGTAAGCCTACAGGGAGATTTTATTTTTTAATTAAAATATACAACGCCCTTGAAGCGATCACTCCCGAAATTATTATTAGTCACCTTAAAGCTGGTGCTGAGTTCGGGGTAGTACTGGCACGCCCACAGCGCCTTGAGCAGCAGAGCGAGCTGCTCCGTGAGCTCGCCGCGCGTGCCGAGCTTGCGCGAGTTGGCCCGGCTGCGGCGCCCCAGGTCCGCCTTGTACTGGTCCAGCACGAAGTACTCGGCGATGATGTCCGTGTGCGAGAGGCACTGCAACACGGCGTTCATGAAGCATGTGTTTCCGTGGTTGCGCAGGCCCGTGGCGCCTGGCGTGCGATCCGCCGTCACCCCCCCGCCACCCATCGGCGGCACGCGCCCCCCCCACTCCTGCTGAGGCTTGCCCTGCCAACGAAACTTTTTGTTGAAATATCAATTATGTAACATAATACACGCAAAACATTTACAGAACCGGGTACATTTCATATAATAATTTCTTCTTTTCTTCAAAGCTCAGAAATTTGATTTTTTGAGTTTCGGCAAGGTGCTGGATTCGCACCCATATAGGAGTACTGGCATTATACAAAAGTTGAATAACTAGCCTTTCGTTTTGACTGAGTTTAGACTAGAGTTCCAGATAGCACGCATCATGTTAAAAGTTGCTCCAGAGAGAGAGTTTTTGTGCATGCTACCATCCTCAGTTATGTGAACTCCCAAGTATTTAATAATTTACTTTAAAATTATTATAATAATTTTCTTTGTTATCTATGTAATTTTATGAATGAATTATGTATTGTAATTTTCAATACACACATATATTTTTTAATTTGTTAAAACCAAACAGCTCATCGCGCTATTTCACCACCCCATAGAGGCAAACAGTGAGGATAGAATGCCACATCAGTCCGCCTTTACAAACAGACCTCTCTTCCTTTAAATTCGTGCAAATGACAGGTTGTGGTTTCGTAGGTAGTGTCGCGGACTCCAGCACAGGAAGTCGGAGGTTCAACCTGCTCTACCTTATATTTTTTATTACTGCATATGTATTATGAAAGACTATCATTACTGCAAAAATTATATACATATATGCACACTTATTTACTTATTGTTTTTTAATTATTTATTTTTGTTTTTTATGGTTATAACAATACAATACATATGATTTGGTTATAATGCATTTCTCGTGGGGAAATCCCGTAATGAATTGCACGCATATTTTTTTATATTATAGTAAAATTAACCTTATACCATGTGGCCATTTCATAAATGATAAAAAACGACTGAAAAGACTTAAAACAGACATTATAGGAATATTGTTTAGTTGTTTATTTCCTTAATTAATAAAAATAATTATTTTTATTTCATTGTAGGCAAGCAGCCTTTGCTGGTGTCCCTTCATCCAGTGCGCATTATTTACTTCATTGTACTTTCTTTAAGAAATCATCTAAGCAGTTTTTGAATAGGTCAATCATACTGGAATGAACAAGCATTTATAGCAAGTTATTCCAAACTTTTATTGGTGTTGTGAGGTATAAAGAAGTCATGACTCGACTGAAAAGACTTACAGGGGGAATTGAGATGGATCGAGTCGAGCAAATGTTTATAGGTGGTCATGTCAAAGGTTACAATAATCTATACTCATGTTTGCATTCGGAGGAAGTGAAGATTTTATGTAAAGGTTGAATGCGTTAAGTGCATAGAATACGTAAAAGTTATTCAGGAATCAAAATTGAGTACTTAATGTGTAAAATTATTTACTATAAATAATTTCACACTCACAGTATTGAATGTAACACTTCTGCATAGCTATTTTATTAAAGTACTGTTAGGTTCTAGTATTTTTAATGTGCATATTAAACTTGATGTTGTCATGATAAAGTAAAAAGCAAATAAATATTTTTCAATAAGAATTTCAACGTAATTACACGGATTCCAACTATAGACAGATATTTCTAATCAAAACCAGTCATAGAGGTTGACACAATTTTTTCAACCAAAACACTAATACCGTTAGAACTCGCCAGAATTCTGAGAGAGAGATGATCATAGAAACCGTTTCATGTATTTAAAATGTAGTATATGCCAATTTACTGGCGAATTATGTCGACATGGTCAACGGTATTAGCGGATAAGATATATTTACGTGTGGGTCCTTGAAATCCGACACGGTACTGTGTGGTCCCGAAGTAAATATTGAAAAGACCTTGGAGGGTTATTAACTAGTTTACGACGTAAATAAAACATAACTTAGGGTATATTGAATGCAACCGAATACACTACATTGATGATAAGTCAAATTACCGTTGTCACGCCTACGGAATGCATATGATGAGCAATTTTGTTGATAATTTTCTTCCATGATGGTCTTCTAAAAACTTTTTTACCGTACTTTTCACTTTCCTTGAGAACATTTTGATCATTTGACACATTGATAATTGATTTGGAATCGGCGTCTTTTTGTTTAGATCTGTGCTTTGACATTCTATTATTTCCAAAAGGATTCCGAGGCAATGTAAATGTCCTTTTTAACCGGGAACCTTCTGTTTGATTCTGTTTCACATTCATTTTATCACTGTCATTGATCAATTCACCTTCTGAACAAGATTTGATAAATGTGCTTATATTATCTTGAGACATAATCATTGGAACACCAGATATTACTAATATTTAGGGCGTTAATCGTCATTTCTGCTTTAAAAAGCGTCAGAGTGCTCGGAGAAGTGTCACCCGACCGCCATTTTTAAAAAACGTAATGCTGTTGTGTTGGCTGCAGTGTCTGCGGACATGGACGGTGTTGCATGAACAATAATATTATAACAAAAACCAGCGGACATGTCGACATGTTCATAAAAGCGGGAGAACAGTGATCTATTAATTTATTATTCATGATAAAATTAATTTTGAAGTACCTAATGGCAAAAAAAATATTTCCTAACACAAAAAACAAATCATTTATCACTTCATCAATATACTGGATTGGAAAAAGACCTCAATAAAGAAAACAATGTAGGTTTCATAATACCAATTGTAAATAATAATATAGCAAATATTACAAATAATGCATTTTTTGCTGACTATAAAAATACCTTGAACTCAATCAAAAGACTTGAAATATTTCATAAAAATAATATGTATACCTACACCTAGATTGCTCTCTCCTTCCTTAGCTTTAGTAAAATATTTTGTTCAGTATTCCATTAGTATTTGTTCAGCCCTCGTTTACTTATAAGCGAAAATGGTTTTCTTTCGAATTAGTGTTTTTTTGATAATAGCATTAGTTAATTTACTATCTTTTACATCTTCATGGGAACTGTCGCATTTGGGTATAACTAATTATTCGGTTCTTCATGTAACAGTATTTGGACATCAAGCGTATTTATCAATAAAAGTGTTTGATAAATATAAATACTCTCCTACACTTATTGAAGCACCATGGCCAGAAAATAATGATTTGTTTGTTAGAGAGCGGATATTTTCGAAAACATATTATGGTCATAAGTGGACTCATAACTGTAAAAGTATTGTACAAGCCAAAAGTACAGATGTTGATTCCTACGGAAGACTATGGGTTTTAGATGAAGGAAACTCTTATATAAACTGCTCTGCCAAATTAGTTGTTTTTAATATACACACAACTCAAATAATTAAAGTGTATAATTTAAATGATAATGAACTGAATTTTTCTAGTGTTTTGACTGACTCATTTCCGCATTTCAGTGAAAGGGCATATATTGGTGTATCTAATGCAAATATTTTATTTATGTGTAAATTCCATGAACCAAAATGTGTCGAGTATGTACTTCAAGACAATGTCAATGATATTGTTGTCAAAAATGGTATATCGACTTCTGAAAGCATAGCAATATCTCAACAGGATGATTCTTTATATATCACCTCAACACAAAACTTGCCTGTATTCAAAATAAAACTAGATGTCCTAAGAAAAGACACGAATATGGTAAGTGTTTATAATTATGTTGTTGTCTTTTAATTAAAATTTATGCTGTCCTTTAATTAAAACTGCAAAAATAAGTTTTAAAATATTTTTTTTATTTTAGACTAGCTTAGAGTTTAAAAAAATCATTGATGAAATTTATCATTGATCTTGAGCTGGTAGGTAATTTAAATTGAAAAATAACAATCTGTATAGTATAATAATAGTTTCCATAATAACACTATCAAATTATTTCAGAACAACATTAAGCAAGTGTATGTGAAGTATATTGGAGATAAACTTGGCCCATCCAAAGGATTTATTTACGATCAAAATTTTGGCCTTAGTTATTATTTACCTCGGGACTATGCTGTAGTACGCTGGGATAGCAGGTATAAATAATAAATTTAAAATATGATTTTTTAACTCGCGCACATCATAATTATTTCAATGTGTTTATAATAATCAATACATTTAATAAGTACTATCTGGTTATCAATGTTGAGAATGAGTACATTTTCTAATGCAAATGTTTTATTTTCCACATTTTTTTTTTATACTTAAAATATGGGAAAAAATCATGGGCAAAATTGATATAAGAGTTCTCCTCACTAGATTAACCTGTTCTAGGAAGGAACATACTTGTACGTAGCATTTTTTGTCCTATGTTCACGCTTCACTCAAATATTTAAAAAATAAACATCTATTGCTAATATGCTTCATCAGAATTTAGATGTCTTTTTTGAAACTTATTTATTACCTGTAAACTCTAAGCGTATCAAACGCTTTGGCAGAAATATTATTATTCCTTACCCTTGTTATATAATCATGTCCCTAGGCAGCAGAACGACGATGTCCATGCTATATTATATACAATGAATCTGTGAATTCTCTGACAATTAAATTGTAAATACCTACTACTTATTTATTTTTAAATTTTTCAAAACTCATGAACTTATTATTTTAACCTGTTATAACAGGAAACCACTCAGTGCTGAGGGACATGAAGTACTGGCGCAGTCCTTTGAGGAATTTTCTGATATTTCACAAATTTTCTTTGACCCAGAAGAAAATATGTGGGCTGTAGTTAATCCACCAAAATATTCAAAGAAATCAAAATATCTCAAAAACATGTTTTTGAAAAAAAGCAATTTGGTTACATGTGTAAAAGTTATTGATGGCAAAGGCAAATATATTTTAATTTAAAATTGATTCCTGTTATATTCAATAAAAAAAATATGTTGTCCAAAAAATAATTTAAAGTTTTAAATTCAATGAAGTGGGATGAACTCAAAATGTTTCTGTGATTGAATTATTTCAAATATATCCCATAAATTATTGCTTTTATTTATTTTTAAAACACACGACACTCGGATGTGATCTTAAACCCTGAACTCGGTGCCAAAACCCATTATTGTGCCTTGGAACAAATGTGAACGAGATATTAAATTTTGATTACTAAATGGTATCTAATTAGAATTCAACTTCTCTCACAAAAAATACACTCTCCATTTTATTTTTTTACATCTTAGCCATATAATTGAATTCAGGGTTCTTTATAACTGATATTTATAAAATGTTACTTTAACCGTATTTTCAAGAGCTTTTTTATTACTGAGTGCAGTTTGTCAATTGCATAAAGAGTGACAACATACGGATAAAACATTTTTTCAAAAAATGCTAAAAATAATATGCCGTCATTACAATATTTTTTCAAGTGGCATTATAAACTGAGATAGTGAAAAATAGAAAAACAAATTTGTTGGATTTAAAAATTTTTTTTTTAAAAAAAGATAAAAAGAAGTTGATACATAATATTAGTTATTATCTCTAGTCAAATCAACAAGTTGTTGCAAGACTCCAAATCCATTTTCCCCATCATAGTATTCTTGGTAAGTTGATTCGAGCACTTTATAACATTTTAACCCATTTACAACAACTGCAGTTGGCAAGAAGCAATCCTCACTACTGTAAATTGGGTATAGAGAATCTGGATCAAATGTTTTGGTTGTATCCCATACATAAATGTCAGAATTGTCTTCGTAACGGAAGAAAATTTTACTATATTGATTAGTGCCCAGAAAAATCATTGGTGCTTTCTTTTCACCCACATCTGAAAAAAAAACATTGATATTCTGAATGTTTATATAAATATTCATACATATACCTAATGTAATTTTATAATACAACAAATTTCTCTTGAAAATTAGGTAGGTATCAAGCTACTTTTTTGTAGTTAAATGCTGGTTATGGACTACACCCACAAATTGGTGAAATTTTTTATTTATTTATTTTTTACATATTTATTACAGCTATTTACAAGTAATTATTTATACTACAAATTAATTATGGAGTAAAAGTAAACATATATATTTTTTATTTTTGCTGTTGGTTCATCTAAACTGCCTAACTAGGGATAGCTTCCCCGGGTTCTAAGGCAGTAAATTATGTATTTTATAATAATATTAAAAAGTAATTACAGTTTTACCATAATGTGTGCTTTTTAAGTCTTAAAAGTAAACAATGAATATCCAGAGAAAACATAAATAATACCAAAGTCCTAAGTCATTACTAGTAAAACAAGAAACCAGCTTACGTCCTTCTACATCGGACAACAATTTCTCTGACTCCCTCCGACCAATATGGATTAAAAATGCAGTCAACAACTTCCTCAGCCTGGCAATCCCACCACATTTCCACAAATCTGGGATAAGGTTATATACCTCGGGCCTGTATAATATTACTGCCTTTGACCCAAAAAAGTATTAATTAATTAATTCAAAATTTACTTGGTAGTTGATGTAGTTACTGTTTCTTAATGTTAATTTTAACCGAAAAAACAAATGACATTTCGTTTGTGCTAGATAATAAAAGGACACAGATAATAAAATAAATAACATAAATAATAATAAAAATAATAGCATACCCTTTATTTTACCATGCGCATCACCATTTTTCAGATAATGTGTATTGATCGAGACTACACGAGGACTATTGAGGTATGTTACGTAAATTACAGAATTTTCTTTCGGCACATATGATTTAGCCATGTACATAACATCTTCTGGTGAAATCATTGGAGCTACTTCTTCCGGAAGAGTCACACGAAAACTTGAAGAGTTTCCGACATTGTGAACAAGAATTCTTCTAGTGGCAGCATCACTTATAAAGCTAAAAATAATCGACAGATATTCTTAAAAATAATTCAGATACTTATCATTATTTGATTAAAATTGCAAATGGTAAAAATATTAAACATTGATGTTTTATAAAGATTGTCTTTAAAAATGTTAAACATAAAAAAAAACTATACGTACAAATAAGGGTTTCCATCACTATAGTCAACAATTAAATTCTGAAGCCTAGAATTTGCTTCAGTTAAATGAGAAATGTCTATGAATCTCAAAACTCTTCCACTCAGAAGGGAAATACAGACTATCTTTGGGGGGCATAATTCCTCTGGTATTTCCATATTATTAATAATACCAGTATCAAGAACCCAAACCAAGCCCTAAAATATTTTTTTAAATTCATTAAATTAGATCGCCGTTGATAACTTCAGGCAAAACAAATTGGTTCGCAATGTGGGCCATGATCTCAAAGAGACATGTAGTCGTGGTCTAAAGTTTACAGATTTAGAAAATAGAAATCAGTTGGACAGTGTAGTATCCATCTTATTAAAAGTAGGTCCAACCCCTTTCTCTCATTTTTTAAAACTGAATAATATTCATTTATTTAATGTAGTTCACAAAATATGTATTATAGCCGGATTGTGGTCCCATAGTAATATCATAGACACATGGATGAAAGGTTCAAGTTTCTAACCCCACTCTACCACAACTTGATTTCCATTTTTTATAACAACAACTCGCTGAAAATAGCCCCAAAAAACGAAATATTTCGGTAAATTCTGTAGCATTTAGATAAAGAGGTACATGTCACTAAAATTGAGAAATTGAGTTAAGTAGGTATGCAGTTCCACCTTATAAAGTCTATGAAAGGTTGGGTGAAGAGATTCAAGTTAGGAAAAAAATATTTATTTCAATAACAATATTGGTCATATGTATAATTCAAAAGTACTATTATGAGAAGAAACACAGTATGACGTATACCGCTTTACCTATTTTATTCTTAAGTTTTCACATTTAAAGTTTATCCTAAGATAAAGCAGTAGGAAATTTTAAATGGCTCCCCTGCACAATCAGTTAATAATGACTGTACCTCTTTACCTCACACAGCATTATAAGAATGCAATTATTTATTTTTTGTTCAAAATAATTTTTAAAAACCTATCATTACTAAGACAGCAACTTTACTGACAACATTTGAAAAAAACCAATCGATTTATTTGATACCTATATCTAAAGTGACCATTTATTTTTCCCTCAAAACGGGACATCTACTATTTTTTAGGTTGTAATTTATTTATTATTATTATTACTATTAATAATAATACACTAGCAGCTATTAAGCTCAAGCTCAGCTATATCAAGTGTACATGGTTATTAAACATTATAAATTGATGTGTGCATCTAGGCGGTTTTTGAACACATTAACTGAACTAGCACCAATCACTTTCTCAGGAAGGCCATTCCATTTCTCCACAACTCGGTTTGTCAGGAAGTTTTTCCTGGGGTTGGATGAGAAGGAGGTAGTGTTTAGTTTTAATGAATGACCTCTAAGATAGCGGTTTTCATTCATAGTGAACATTGATTTCAACTTGGGTACATTATATTGCTCAGTTAGGATTTTGAATGTTTTAATCAAGTCACCTGCCTCCGCTTTTCCAGTGAACTTAACCCGAGCTCCCTTAAGCGGCCCTCATATGATTTATTTCTTAGAGAAAATACCAATTTAGTTTCTCTTCTCTGGATTTCCTCCAATAACTTTATTTATTCATGACAATTATTCCACCAGAAAATTTGTCATCCTCTAAATCCCATTAGATACTAAATTCTTCCGTTTCGAGGGCACTGCAATCGGCTAGATATGTCGTCATCGCCGCGCTACTAGATGCTACTGTCAGATGATTTTTGAATTTTTTGCAACCTGCTTGATTAATCTTTTTCGGAAAATGGGACATATTAGCTACCCAAAGCTGTGCTTTGTGACCTGGGACAGGCCACTTAAAAACGAAACGGTTCCGTTTAAAACAGGACATATGATGTCATGTTAAATATGTCACTTGAACAATTTAAAGCTATAATTCTTAAATATTGTATTCACATGAAATTTTCACCAGTTTAAAAATATTTGTTAAATTTGAATAATCTTTTCGCATTTCATCACTATATTATGATTCTCAATTAAAAGACATTATTTTTTAATTATAAACCAAGACACTCACATTTAGTTAATGAGGAACTTCAGCCCTACGGGAAATTGGATACAAAAAATGTTTTCTTGCGCGCGGTAAAAATTAGAGCATTAAATACAATAGACTTTTTGCAATTAAGAAGTGTCTGAATGTTTACATACAAAAACATCATGATGCCATTTCCACAGGGGTAGGCAGAGGGGATGGAACGCTACACCACTCTGTCTTTATATTCATACATCTTCTGTGTGCCAATTATTCAGACTATTGACTTTGAGTATTTGTTGGATTTGACCATGCCATATCGTTTTTATCTTCCTTCTTTTTTGCATCCGCCAACAGTCGCAAAATAAATATTTTTAGTCACATACCATGGAGTCTATATAAACATCGACAGCATTTTGTATGGCTCGACAATTCCCCTTCTCATGTGCAGCCAGGTTGGGGAATGGAGTGAACTTCATAGTCCCCGATTTGGATTTTGATTTTATATCATATTTCACTAAAGATGCTGGAACTCCAGGTTTACATCTGTAAAAACAAATAAAAAAAAATTATAATTGCAAGAAGTGTGTTGATGATACTTGCCATACAAAACAGTTTTTTTTTAAATCTTGTACCAAAAGAGTATCATCAAGGTAAAAAAAACATATTGTAATTAGTTATTTAAAATGTTTGAGTATGTCCAAATGCTTGCAGACCGGCTGGATTTCCTCCCTAGGGAGTTATTCATATATAAACTTATTGCAACTGAGAGGAAAAACATTTTTGAGAAGGGAATATGGAAGTAGACATTTACGGGGCTTATGACCTGTCATTTATTTATTTATTCATATTTTTGCTTACAAACTATAATTAATAATAAAAGTAATGTGACCTCACTGGGGTTTCCCGTGCCGATGACCTTAACAATATACTTTTTTAAAATTACATTTGAGAATACACAAAGAAGGCTAACTTAAAAAAACGAAGATAATTAACAAATATTCTGACAGTTTTAAAAACAAGGTATTTATGTACATCTATATTATTTATATTACAAAACAAACAATGAAAATAACAAAAACCTAACATAAGCTATACACTTGTGGAGCAGTTGATTCAATATTGGTGTGGGCGAATGAGACAATCCATTTTACTTCTACCTAGCTCCACTATCCATTTAGTCATATTTAGTTATTTACAGATAGAATGGAGAAACAAATGACAAACTGCTTACGTAGAGTTAAGTCTTTATCCTAATTTTGGCATTACATCTCAAAATATCCACGAATTCAGCGAGTTCCTATTATATAAAATGAAAGCCTGCTATAAATTTATAAATGTAAAATTTAGAATACATACAAAGAAATATACTATTTGTAAGCAGCAATGCTTCTGGTAGGAGTATAATATTATGTTATTATATCAAGAACATCTCAAAAGTCAAATTGGTAGTGCATAAATGTAGGAAGCGAGGACTGTATGTAAAAAGAGTGGTGAAGCATTTTAAACTAGTTTTATTCACTAAAGACAACAATAAGTTTCAAATCATGAACAGGAGAGTTTTAACTATCAATAACTACTATGCAGCAATAAATGTGCACTTATTTCAAATTTTTATTCTAAATGTTCTATGCATTCATTTGTTTATTTTTTAAACTGAAAACTATTCAATTTTTCGAACAT
Source organism: Micrasema longulum (assembly GCF_059751315.1). Classification (NCBI taxonomy): domain Eukaryota; kingdom Metazoa; phylum Arthropoda; class Insecta; order Trichoptera; family Brachycentridae; genus Micrasema; species Micrasema longulum. The sequence goes on along the minus strand of NW_028277949.1, from coordinate 354,470 downwards.
ATTTTGTAAGGAAATTTAGATACATACTTTTTTATTTTATAGTTTCTAATATTTTAACATATTGTTGGATACTTTACAAAATATTTTTTTCTAAATGAAGTGTCTACCCTATTCTTGGTAATGTATCCTATAAGATACATATGATCCATTTTTTCTGATACTAAAACATGAGTAAAATAGCATTCAGCTAAAACTGCTGAACCATAATTTTAATTATCACAATTTATAATAAACTTTGGTTAAAACAAAAAAAAATTGTTTGGGATTCTGAAGATGTGTAAAAAAAGTATTCTTGCGTTCTGCCAAAATAAGGGTTGAAAATAACCATGTACATGCTCGTATCATAAAATTATTTTTGAATGCTCTGAACAAAGAGGTTATTTTATATTGTTCCTAAAAAAGGTTTATTTATAGATTGTTACATACCTTGGCATCAGAAATATAATTTTGTCATGATTAATAACCGCTTTAGTAGCTATCATGTTTTTGGGTATGTACTCTCCAGTCCGAGTGTAGAGGCTCTCAATATTCTCCGAGGGGAAGGTTAGGGCACCCCCTTCCCAGGAGAGGGCGTGAGGTGGGCAACCCTCGACATTGTGTATAGCAACACATATCAGTGACAATACTATTAGGACCAGCATCGCCAGCTGGGGAAAACAAAAAACTATAAACATTTGATAATAATTTAAATATAAAAAAAGGATATTAAATATCTCAACAGAGGCAAAAGAATTACTAGAGAAGGGAATATTTTTTTTAAGAAATAGCTTTTTCAGTAGATTTTTTTCAAATAGCGATACAAACTTTAAAATATAGGTACATGTACAATAATGGCGGCCTCTGTGGTGTAATGGTTAAGACGCTTTACTCACACACGGAAGGTTCCGGGTTCAATTCCTGGTGAAAACAGAAAAATTTTATGGATTTTTTTTCCAGCCTGGGTTTTCTATGCTGTAATTAACCACTGTGATTAAGTCTCTTGGCCTGTTGGCTGGTGCGAAAAAAAAATTGTACCCTTATTTTACCTAAAATAAGTTCTCATGGTTAGAAGAGGAGCGTATTTTTAAACAATCAATTTAACTTTAAAACTCGAATGAATTGCACAAATATGTATGAAGTTAAACGTTTTAATTTTATGAAATATTGTTTTACAGCTTTATAAAATTCAAAAAGAATCTCATCTCACGTTTAAAGGTTTTAATTCCTGTGCTTCATAAAAAATCAATAGATAAAAATTGAAGAAATGAAGGGGTTAAAAATAAAAACACCAATGTTTGTGGGAAAACCAAAAAACCAGTAGCGAAAACACTATTTTTTTAAAGTTCAATGTGCAAGTCGGTGGGGGGTTAAACCACACACCAAATTGATATATCTAGACGAAATAATGAGTTTTAAAAACTCATTTGTCTATGAGAATTCAGATATTTCTTTTTTTAAGTAAAATTTAATGTTTCTTACCTTAGAAAAGTTGGAAGTTAGATAGCACAAATACAAAACTCACAAAATTTGAAATAATAAAATGGCTTACTTTTTCAACCATCCATAGTTATATAGACTTTAAAAGCATGTGTAGCATTTTTTTAATGCGTAATTTCAAGGATTTCCTATTGTAACTGTTATTTCCTTAAATAAAAAATACAGTTACTAATGCGTGTTGTTATTTACTCTTTATTTAAGCCAAATGTGATTTTGTAGTGGTCAGCTAAATTTTGTAATTTTTTTTTCCTTGTCCAATGTATTAAAAATTGTATTAAGAAACAAAATATGATGATATTTGCAAAAAAACTAATAACATAATGTTTTATTTTAATCCATGAATATCTTTACAGGAAATGATTAGAAATTTCCTTGGCTTATATAAAGTGATGTAATTTGATTATTGGTGTAGTATTTTTTTGTTCACCAAATAAGAGAAATTGTGAGAAAATTGTAAGTACGTTTATATTAATTTCTATTCTACTTGTTTATTTTTTTTTATTGTTAGTATTTATGCATTAATAATTTATTCAATTTAATAATAAATAAATACATTTTTACAACGAGAATTTGTGGAATTAGTTTAAAAAAATTAACATTATTTAATGTTTATTGTAGTGCTTTATCCTAACATAAAAAAACAGTGGGAAACTGTTCCAGAGAATTGCATTTCTAGTTTAGTATGCAATTACCTACATATTTCTAAATGAATTATAATTTTTTAATAATGTAAAATAATGAGGAAATTCAGTGATATGGGAAATTTGATATAAAAAATATTTTCTTATGCACAGTAACAATTAAAGCATTAAATTGTAGAACGAAGTTTCTTGAGAATGTCTGAAAATTTTTTTTTTATAAAATTCAATTTTTGTTTTTTTTCAGCATCACTTTCAAAATGGTTGGCCTAAGATATTGTTTGGTCGCGTTCCTCATCATCACAATGCAGATTGTGAAACCTGGTGCAGCCTTCTTAAACCAAACTCTTCCCAACATTTCCTACCGCATCCCCGGAAAAAACATTGTATTCTCTCCGGATGAAAAACAGCATTATTTAAAATCTGGAAATTACAACCCAATAAATGTTCTGATTACTAGAATGCAATTTTATAAGCACAAAGTAGTTGTCACTGTACCAAGGTAATATTGATTATAAATCTAAATTGTACAGTATTTTTATCAAATTGGTAATGTGTTTTTTAGTTCTTCCTAAACCAATAATTAAAATTGTTATACTTATCAAATGTTATTAAGTTGTGCAAATAAGTTTTACTATAAAAAATTAATGGTACTAATTTCTATTTAAATAACAACAAAATGATTTAAAATCTAGTAAATCACTCAAGTGTTTAAGACTTTGCCTTTATTATTCGGTTCCCAAATTATACAATTAATTCAGATAGAATTAAGACTATGCTAATAAAAAGTACAACTTTTGGTTTTTGATTCGATTTCATTTACGAAACTCACACGGAGGGCTAGATATATTTGAGTAATGGAATAGGTAATTTTAATTTAAATACATTTGTTTTATATTTTAGGTACAGAACAGGGGTCCCCATAACTCTAGGGGTAGTGAATATCTTACACAAAGACTCTGCTCTGGCACTCAAACCATTCCCAAGTTGGGATTTGCAACAAGAAGGAAACTGCAACGCCATCCAATCTGCAGTCGACTTATTCCTGGATCAAAACAACATCTTGTGGGTTCTGGATACTGGAGTGGTCAACACATTAGAGTCTCCAGTAAAGAAATGCCATCCCAAAGTAGTTTCCATCAGCATGATGACCAATAAGGTTCTCAACATAATTGACTTAACGGATTATGTTACCGATCCAAGTGACCTGCAGTACATTGCGGTGGAAAATTTATTGGATGGAAGTGGATACGTGTATGTAATTTATTTTGTAACTTATTTATTATTCATTATTAAGCCTCATTTGTATAGTTACAAGACAAACAAATTTTTAGAAAGATTCTTAAATGAGATGGAAATCTTCATAAGATAGAAGAATTCAAGTAATGTGGACTTGCAAATGGTCGAAATGGTATGTGTTACACTGTGTGTTGAGTTTATTACACAAACAAGCCAATGCCAGGCCTTAAATGGTTAGACTAAGTTTTCCATCTCGTGGGTTAAATTTAGTACTTTTCTATAAATTAGGCTGAGACAAGCATTATCGACAAAATCAAAAAAGGAGTGCCGCATTGGTTTGGACAGTGCGAATGTTGATGGACGCAGAAAACAAGAAAGACTATGAAAGACATGACATGACCAAATTCAACAAATACTTGAAGAGAAACACATCAATAGTCGGAATAATCGTCGTGAAAGCATGAGATGTATGAATGTAAAGGAAGCGAGGTCTGTATGCAAAGACAGAGTAATGTGGCGTTCTATCCTCTTCGCCTACCCCCACGGTGAAACGGCGTGATGTACTTTTTTTGTCTATAAAAAAATATTGAAAATATTGAGGACAGCTCTTTATCTACATTATCAAATACAATTTTATCCCCTAATTCCTTAAAATTTAGCTTCCAGCAATCCAGTGCATTTATTTAAAATTCATTTTAAAACAGTATATAGCAATGAACCTCCGCTTCTAGATGTTAATATTGCTAAGCAATGTTCACAGACCGGTGCACAGTTTATTGATGTTCAAAATATCAATGAGAAGGATGTGGCCGACACTATCAAAAAATTGAGTATTACTAATTCTCTCGGACCAGATTTTATTCCGACATTCTTCCTAAAAGGTTGTGTGGAACTGATCAAAAAACCCCTCTGTTTTTTGTATAATCTTTCTTTTAATACGGGGGTCTTCCCAGAAACATGGAAGACGTCAAAAGTAACACCTATACATAAAAGTGGATCTAAGTCATCAGTAGAAAATTACAGACCTGTAGCTGTTCTTTCTGCACCAGCGAAGGTATTTGAAATTATCATATGTAGAATCGTCACTTCCCGAGTAGAGCCATTTATTATTGATGAACAACATGGGTTCAGGAAAGGCCGCTCGGTTGAAACCAATCTAATGGTTTTTACAAACTACGTCACGGAAGCTCTGGATGCAGGACATCAGGTAGACTGTTCATATAATGACTTCGCCAAGGCCTTTGATACTGTCGACCATGATGTCTTATTAAATAAGCTGTATGAGATCGGTTTCTCGGATGGTATGTTAAAATTAATGGCGAGCTACCTCCAAAACAGAAACCAATACGTCTCCTACGGTCTATTCGCGTCAGAGTGTTTCCATACTTTCTCGGGTGTCCCGCAAGGCTCTAACCTGGGTCCATTGTTGTTCTCAATTTTTATTAATAATATTAAAAATGTAATTTTGAACTCGCGTTTTCTGTTGTTTGCGGATGACTTAAAACTGTTTTTAAAGGTGACAACTTCTGACGATTTTCGTCTTCTCCAAGCGGATATATCTAATATATCTGAATGGGGAAGGCGAAACAAACTTGGGTTTAATGTTTCCAAGTGTTCGGTCACGTCCTTCACTAGGGCCCAAAAAACTCTTTTTTTTCGCTACAAAATGAATGACCAGAATCTGATACGAACATCGAATGTTAAGGATCTGGGCGTTAGATTTGTAAGCACTCTGACATTTCATGAACACATAGAGACAATCAGTGGTGATGCATTGAAGATGTTAGGATTTGTTCTGCGTATTGCCAGGGTTTTCGAAAATACCCGCGTACTGAGAACTCTTTACAACTCCTTGGTGCGAAGTAGACTCGAGAGTGGCTCGATGATTTGGGGGCCACATGAACTGAAGTACTCTCTTATGATAGAGAAAATCCAAAAGAAGTTTCTGAGATATCTCTACATGAGAGAGTGCGGGTATTATCCTTGGCTCTACCCGACCGAGTTTCTCCAGGGTATGCTTGGCTACAACAGTTTAGAGACTAGAAGGAATGTGTATTTGACCACACATTTTTATCGATTGTTGCGCGGTATGATCGATAATTCTGAAATTATGATGAGCATTGGTTTGTATGTTCCTGATAATTACCTAAGACAGCGTCAGCATAGATTGTTTCATATTCCGATATTCAGGACCAACCTGCCTATGGTTATGCCTGTTGGAAGAGCTACCGCTATGTTGAACAACATCGCTCTGGATATTGATCTGTTCCATGTATCCGAAGGGGTTTTCCGGAGCAGGATTCTTCGACTCCTTTGACATGAGTCTCTTTCGTGTATTTTTTTTCCTTTTTTATAATATGTACGTATTGAATATATTTTTGTAATGTATATGTTATATTTAAAATAAATAAATTGAATTGAATTGAATTGAATTGAATTGAAATTAATTTGAATTCAAGGATACTAATACCCGTATGCAGAGACAAAACTTAAGGTGAGGAAAATACATTCTATTGTCTTCACCTTCGGGTTATTCTCTGCATTTGAGATTGTCTTCAATTTGAGTATTATTACACATTACACAGGTACACACTCTGAAATCACTTAAAATCTTGAAAATAACTGTTTTATTTTCAATAATTTGCACATATTTTCAGGTACATTTCAGATGCGGGAGGCAAGTCTATGATAATGCTGAATGCTAACTCGGGCGTCGGGAGGAGACTTCTCCTGCCACCAGAAGTGACCCGGGGGTGTGAAAATGACAAAGCAATGTACCTCGTCATGCTGGAGAGAGAGACAGGAATCTACCACTTATACTTCACATACTTGGACTGCCAGGGGTAAGAACTAATTTATGCCACAATAATATTAGCCTAGTTTTGTGGACCCTATTTACAAATTTATTTTTCTCAAACTGATAGGTCCAAACTTTCAATTACTAACCAGGAAAATTATTTAAAGAAAATTCCTTGTAAAATATTTTTTTACGACTCAATAAAAATAATGAAAATCATGCACTCAATATGCAGAACATTTTCTCATGCATAATAATATGCAAAATCATCAATACAATAATAATGTCACATAAAATTCATATTTGAAGCACTAACTTCTGATTTTTTATTTATTAAATCATACAACAAAAAATCTTTGTACTCTCAGGAGTAACAATAAACTCATTTTGGGACAGAAACTAAGTACCTAAATATATGGTAAAAACATACATAAAATTTAAATAATGTAACACAGTGTATTTCAACCTGTAGGTAGCAAATACTAACTTGGGGGGTTGAGGCCGCAAGCAAGGTTGAATTAAAAAGCAAGGGCTTTAAGTACTATGCTACCACAAAAATATAGTAATTTCAGTAAGGATGTGTTTGTTTATTCTTAAAAATAAGTCGATTTGTGGTTCTATTTTCGAGGTACAAAAAACTAACATTAGTCACATGGGCGGGATATGGCGAATGGCACTAATAATGTCAAAGCTTCCCTTGCCAACTCTGAATATTCTTCATTTGTCTTCGTCCAAAATATGTCAATCTTATGCGGAAACAATTCTCATTTAAGCATGACGTCAGCAGTAAGATTTATAGATCTTGCATCCACTCCTTCATAGCACTTGATTTCGCGATTAATAATAACGTATTAAATAAACATAAGACATAGCATATATATAATAAATCTTCTGAATAGATCTCCTTCGGGTTCTATGTAGGTCATGGTTTGAGACTTGTTCTACATAATCTCCGGGTTTAAGTATTGAAGTTATTTCATTTTATTTTTTAAATTACCAATCAATACTGTTGTACTATTTTCACTTTTTTTAACTATTATCTTTTTCAACTCACCGTTGTTTGTCACTCCGCTATATGAAGAATTTTCGACACTATTGTGATGTGCCAAAAAATATGGGTATTCTACGCAATAATTAATATCACATTTTGTTATGCTAGTGTCTACGGTGCAGCCACATCTGACTTGAGGGGTGAGAATTCCAAGAACTCTGTATATTTCATTGGAAACAAATCTCAACCAATTGTATTTTGTGGAGTCGATGGATACAGCAAAATATTTTACAGGTATTTTTTATTTGACTTACTTTACTTTATTTCTGAATGAGCTCGATAATTATTTACTGATTTTTTATTATAACATTAACTTGTAAAATTGTTTCTTATACAAAATATAAGTTTTAAGATGTAATTTTTCTTTGTATTTAAGTGGTATACTCTCTCTGTATTTAATAGTATAACTAAAATAGCATCGCCTTTCTTATAATTTTATCTTGTCATCATTTTAAAAACGTAATGTACATGATCCATTTATTGTGAAAATAGACTCATAAATGCACACAGAGGCTTTACGCACTGCCATATAATAATATACTATTTGCAATTTATTTTTGTTACAAAACATAAATACAGCAAGTTTAAAAATCTTGATTTTCAAGAATGACATTTTTTTTTTATATATCCCATATACATATTATTAAAATGTTATTATTAAGTTCTGCAGTCCGAAGTAAATGCGATTATTCGTTTTTGGTACTGGCTACAAATTTTCAGTCTCAGATTATATTGAATTAAATAAAATATGTACTTTTCAGGCTCAAGGGCGAAGTTGACATTTTTGAGTGGGATGCGAGTAAACCTTTCCCAATCGAGCAGAACAAGGTGATAGTGCACCGGGGTGAGTCCACCAGGGTCACCACTCACGTGACGAGGGGACTCTGGGGGCAGCCCTGGCTGATGGAGACTCAAATTAAAGAGTACATGGAAAACATAATTCCGCGAGCTGAACCAGCCACCAAGATATCACCAATTCTCTCTGTATAATAGGGTATTCTTATCTCATATCAATAATGAGAGGTTTTATATCTCAGTTAATATTGACAGAATTCAACAGTTTTGATTAATTTTACATCTTGAAAGATTCCTCAACAGCAACATATTTTTTTTTGTTAAGCGAGTACCATAAATATTCAAGTGCATAAAATGATCATGTTGACCAGCAAATAACATGCCATAACCTTATAATTGTTATTTTATATTTAAAGCACTAGCATTGTGGCTATTCATTATAATAAAATAAATAAAAACAACTTTGTTTTTAACCACTTATTTTAATTTTTTTCAACTATACTTAACTAATATACCTTGATAAAGAAGCTTGCATAGCTTTGAAACCGGTCAGTAGAAAATAAAAAATAAGTGGTTAAAAACAAAGTTGTTTTTATTTATTTGTCTTTTTGTACAACTTTATTTTTACATTGTTCTGTATAGTTAGTAGTCAGTATCACATTAGACCGTATTCCCAAATTCTTTTGAATGTTTCCTCTAAAAAGCTCAAAAATAATTCAATACTGTTTTCTTATTGTTCCCGTCGTCTTCTAAAAGTACTGTAAATTTAAATTAAGGCTCAGATTATTGGTTTTTGAAAACAGCGAAAACAAAAAGTATTTTACTGTTGGATCTTTGTTTACCTGGTTACTCATTTCTAGGTCTCGCAATTACAAATTAGAATATGTCGTGGTAGATTATAATAGGTACCATACATGTAGATAGAAAATAAATAAAAGATTTTGATTTGTACTATAATATTATGTTTAATGAAAATGCGGGCTCTAGTTAGCCAGTGATATTTCACATGTAATTAGCTATATCTGTATACACACATCACGTTAAACATAAACACATACCACGGATACACAATACTCACTTCTCTATAGGTACATATTATTATCATTTTACAATTATTATATTCTGAACAAATAATATCTCCAATAAATAATACAAACAATATTTTTTATTACTATTTTCCAAGTGATATATTATAACATATAGCGAAGTAATGTATAAAACAATTATTTATTTATTAACATAGTATAATAAAACAGGCCAACAACAATTTAATACATGTAATTGGTGGTATAAATTTCGTTTGTTCAAAATGAGATTCAAATTTACGTATATAAATGAAAGCTCTTCATGTAACCGGGAATGGCGAGGTGTTGCTAGTAATATATTTCAGCGAGTACTACATATTATGTAGATAACATACAGTCCTCCCAATATTTCAGTAAGATGCTCTAACTAGCTAACACAATTTGAAGATTACGTAATATAGTAACTATTTAATGTATAATGAATTAAATCATTATAAATTTCAAATCTCACGTGTTATGAAAATGACTTAACAAAATATTTATATAATCTGGTAAACATATTGAAATATTCTCAAAAGTGCATAAAATATAGTTTAAAAGTATGTAGGGCACAAACACACATTTGCAGACAAGAATTGCTACAATTCTAGTCGCCTTCCGTAGGCCTACTAATGCTATCACAGCTTAAATCATTCCTTATAAATTAAAAGAAAAATTATGTTATTATTGCCATACAAGTGCGCAAATTAAAAAAAGTTTAGTAACAACGAACAATAAAATGATGCGTTAACATTGTACTAAGTATGTATTTCTCAAACAAACTCCTCTTAAATATTTGGACAAAACAAGATTGCACGTTATATCAGATGGACAAATGGCATTAAATGCTTTTCATTTAAAATATGTACAAATTCTAAATTCTAATAAATCGATTTAAAAGGGAATAAATTTTATATAATACAGTTGACTAAAATACAAAAGGAAAATCTATAGTCGCTAATGACTACGCCTAATGTTATCTGGCGTTCTTTGAAATATCATTTATTTATATCTATTAGGCAGACTGCTGTCTTTATCTCTAACACCTCAGCGACGAGACAGTACGATACTAAGTGATCGATGTTAATATAGAAAGGGGTATATTACTTGTAAACTTGGCATATAAAAATTCAAAAATTAGTATATAAAGATCAGTAAAATGGACTGCAACTGTTCTCTCAGAAGCGCCATTATTGCCGACGCATCGGAATTTTGCCGTAAAAACTATGTATGTATATTAATTGACAAACAATTAAAATTTATTCTAGACATAAATTCCGCTAGCGCTAACCGCCACTTGACTGGCAGACAGTAACAAAACTTTGCGATGTCATAACCTACATCGACTCTTCAGTCTTTAGGAAGCTTGCGGGTCTGCGACGGGGCTACTCGGTACTGAGGGTTTACTCTAATCCACTTGTCTCTCGTTGGAATTGGGGGCGGGTTCATCCTTCCTCTCCAGGGTGGCGTACGCGCTGCTCCCGATGCCCGAGTCCTCATCTCCGCTGTCCAGCAGCGTCCCCTCCCCCTTTACGGCCTCCACGCTCGCCTTTCTCTCCACTCCCCCGCCCTTCTGCAGGCTCTGCCCTTCTGGCTTGCTATCGTTCCAAACACTTTTATCAGGAATCAAATTTCCTATTATAGAAATGGGGCTGAAAGGAGACAACTTTCCGGCTTTCGTATTATCATACTCAGGTATACTTTCATCTTTAGGGTCTATAAACATATCTTCGAGGGGAGTAGAATCTGGATTGAGTTTCTCTGACAGGCTTAAATTACTACCTTTCAAAAAGTCCTTATTTTCGACTAGAGTATTAGCGCTGCTTAAGTCAGAAGCGGATTCGCTGAGGGTCTTGTCTAAGTCATCCGATTGAAGAGGTTCTACATTTTTAAAGTTGAATATTTTGATGTCCTTATTGGCGTTCTTGCCGGAGGTGAGGACGGCCGGGGAGTTGCGGGCGAGGGGACTGGGCGGCAGGTCTAGCTTAAGCTTGTCCCGCGTGTGGCGGAGCCCTCCTAGGGCTGGCGGGGGGGAGGGGGAGGGAGGGCTCAGGGAGCCGCTGGAAGAGCCCCTTTCCGGAAGAATCAGCGTTTCACAAAATGGCCGACTAAATCCTCCATTTTTGTTGCTCGAATTAAAAATAATTTCTTTTTCAGTGAGGCTGTGGGAATTTACATCACCTTTTTTATCCGTATTTATCTGGTTACTGTCTGATATGTTGTTTTTAAGAAATGGTTCCTTGTTGGTGAAAGGATCTTTGTAGTCGTAATCTATTACGGATCCCGGAGTGATATCCTCCGTCCCAGAATCTGGAGTGATGTAGTCAAAAGAAGGTTTGGTGATGTTATGCAGACTGTTGGTATCGCTATCCGAGTGTAAACGTGACTGTTGATATTCGTATTCTGTGGGAATAGTGGGGAGTGAATCGTATTCGTCAGTTTCCGAAACCTCGGAGGAATATGGCTTGCCCTGGTTGAATAGTGATAAATGCTGACCAGGGAAAAATTGGCTGGATGAACTGATTAAATTGTAAGTCTCGAATGGGCGAGTAGATGATGAGATGTAGAAATCATCTTCGGAAAGTAAATCTGAAAATTAAACCAATTAACTATAACACTTTCGAGGTTCAAATTATTGTTATACAGTAAAAGTCCATTTCATTTTCAACAACTACATTTTTATCATTTTTTTCTCCTTGCGTCATATTTGGGGGTAAACATTTTGTAAAAAACAAAGGAACAACATATGGTGACAGTTTGTAAGTCCCAAATTTTTTTCAGGTGTTTTTTTAAGTTCGGACCTGTCTGCACATTTCACGCACTACATTCTTTAGTCAAAATAAAACATCAATATGAAATTTGAAACCAATCAAAAATTTTGGATTATTAGATTTCGTTGAAACATTTCTGCAAATAATTTTACAAAATACACATTTTAAAAAAATGAATGGTAGAATTCACTACGAGTATTCGTTTAAGGGCTGAGAATTGCCAAAAAAACCCAATGATTGTTCTAATAAACCTACTTTGACTGCATGTACAAGGTGTAAAATATCATAAAGTGCATGTGTACCAGAATTAGGTTGATGAAGGTCCCCAGGATGGGAATTGAGGAAGTTTTCAAAGTCCACAGCCATATAGGAACCATTCCCACTGCCGAACGGGTGCCAGTCTAAAGAGAAATGTTGCCGTGAGAATATGCAAACTGTGTGCATATAAAAGTAGAAGTAATATTATGCAAGGAGAATGAGGAAGAAAACGTACCCGAATATGTTGAATAGTCTGGAAGGGCTTGAAGGTCATCATCCTCATTAGATAGTATCTCCCTAGGGTACTCGTATATACATTGATATTTCTGCTTCTTGAATACCACTCGCTTTCTATTGTCCTGCTAAAACAGAACACTGGGGTTATTTCAGATATAATAGAAAACTGGGAAAAATATACTCCAATTAATTCTGAAGTATCTTAAATGTCAGTTTATTTAAAATGATTTGCTTTTACAAAATATGATTCTCGGTGAAATTCTTTTCATTTCTGTATAATCTTAAATGCCAAATGTGCAATCCTTAAGTTATTCAATTATTTCCATTTATCCTAAATGCCAAATACTCAAAATCATTCATCTAAACTATCCTAAACCCCTGGGATACTCTTCAAAGGCAATTATGCTTTGAATTCTTCACACGGTTTCCCCACTTTTAACAATTTTACAATAACACGGCGTTTACAATACTCTGGAACGTACCGTTTATGAAGTCAAAACAATTGCTCTCCTGCACATTTTATTTTTTGGCATTTGGGATAGTTCAGAATTGAACAGACATTTATTGTATGTGTAATATGGTATCGGCGTCTATGAAACATAGTACCCATCAGCATCTGCGATACTTGGTCTAATGAAGTCATGATATTTAGGGAATACAATAATTGACAAAAAAGCCGTTATATTTTAAGTTATTCTCATTATAATGCAGTTGACAAAACATAATGAATGCTACATTATTATAACATTTAACAAATCTTAAAACTCAACATTTTTTCAGAATTTTGATATGTACGAGTATCACATATTTTTTTATAAATAATAAAATCTTTTGAAAATATCATGTTTGGCCAAAAATCAAGCATTTTATTTTGTAATTTATATTGAGCACTACTGTCTTATGATTTCTCCCGTAAAACGATTATACTTATGAGCAAATTAAAAAAAAATCCTATCAAAATTTAGCTTTCATCAAAATGCTTTTGCTAGAACTAATTGCCTAAATGAATGCTAAGAAAAGCAGAAAATTGCACTAAAACAAATTTAAACTAGTAAACCACACTAAATTAAGAGCAAACACTAAAAAACAAACAAAATAAATCATTTTTTATACATATATGTTCTTTTTTATTAAGAAGTACATCAAATAAAAAAATGGTTTTCTCAGATCAGTGTTCAGCAATCAACCAAAAATAATCTAGCTGACTTATTCATCCAATCACAGGAACCGTTTTCTCTCTAATAGAGTGGTGTAAAAATAAAGCAAATACCTAAATCAAGTGATAAGAAGAGATTTTAAATCGTGGAGTTGTCTAACAGTTACTATAAACCAAATAAAACAAAGCAAAGGTAATGGATGTTCAAAAATATTATTGACTAATTGTTTGCTGAATTAAATACATAGTTACAAAATTGAATATTTACTGACTGAGTTGTGAATTCTATGCAATAAAAAAAACGGAAGCAAATATTAATTACCTAACTAAAAAGCAGATTAATTTAAGTTGCATTTGCTCTGTAAAACTAATAAATAAAATTAAACACAATTCAGAATTTAACAACATTCGTGACAAAGTCAATTTTTTTAATGGCACTGGCAAAGGGTTTGTGTGCGTGAGATTTACATGTACATTATGTACTTCTATATTTTAATCAGTATTGATGGTAAACAGTTTAAGAGATAAGTTTTTTTGAAAGAATATAATAATTTTGCCTTAAACAGTTTTATTTTTTATGTGGTTTAGTTTCATTTCCAATAAATAAGAGGAGCTATTTTTGAATGGTTTTATTGCAAGAAAAATATTTTCAAGTGTTGCATTATTGCATTTGTAGAATCATAAATTGTGTTTGATTTCCTTTACTGATTTCATCTGGAGTATTTTTTAAAAGTTTCGCCAGATGATCCAATGGGAAAAAATGCAAAAAGATCATGTTAATTCTAGGGAACTATATACTGCAATACACACGTAACTCACAGAACTCAATGGATCCTCTTCCTATAGATAGCGGCATCGTAAGAAACAAAATTTTATTACATTCAAAGAAGTGCCTATATAACTTATTTAAGAGATAAAATCATTATAGATGTAAATGAAATCATTGCTCCGTGAAAATTATGCATATTATGCAATATTGTAATTCTTTAGCTGGCTTGCCTCTGGCAATTTTCTTTAAAAAACAATCCCTTGACATTTGAGCCTGTCATTTGGGCGACCATGAAGCGTATTATTTATTGAATTTCAATTCGGAACAATTTGATTTGATACTTTACGAGGGTTGATGAGGAGCTCCACCTCTGACCTGCTTCGAGTTGACCAATCGAGCTGATGTGTATACATTATGTATCCTAATATGCCTACGTGTAAAGTACCGAGCGACAAGTCGAAACTTGCAACGGTTTAATTACAACAGGCCACTGACCACTGCAAAATGCTGCAAGGTGCTGTTTCATCAGGACAAAGGACGAAGCTGAGTTTGAATTCTCAAAATTCAAGGAACATCGAGGTCAAATGCTGTGTTGATGAGTGGTTGGCAGGGTTCGGACAAATCGTCGGGATCGTAGAACAACGACAGATGTGCGAAAAATGCGACTTTGACTTTATTTTACGTTTGATCTTGAAATAGTTATGTAGGCTTTTTTTCCAGGTTTGAAAAAAAAATATATATAACTAATCCCAGTATAAAATTATATACTTTTGTACTTATCAAGTTGTGACATAAAGTGTCAATTTTTAAAAAATTAAACTGCTCTCATGTAAAGTTAAAGAAAATCACATGCGTCATTGTTCTACGATGATGACAAAATGTTCTACCAGGAAGCTAAGAAATGTTGGGAGCATCGCTGGGAAAAGTACATACAAGTCCAGAGGGACTACGTACAAAAAAAATAAGGCTCAAAAACTTGTTCTCTTCGAAATAGGTCAGGGGTGGAGCATATAAATCAATGTTGATGTTGAATTATAACAGTGTTTATTCATACATAATTATTGACAATAGATAATTTGGGTGTTGCTAACCATTTGACTCGTCTCGGGGCTCTTGAGGGCGCTCTTGGTGGGCGTGGCTCGGCAGTCCCAACTGGACGGCACAAACTCCACCTCTTCCTCTTCTTCTTCCTCTTCGTCCTCCTCTCCGCCCCCCTCCCCCTCCCCCCCTGCCCATGGCCCCCGCTCGCCCTCCTCGGGAATGTCATCAAAAGTTGTCATAGACTGTTTCTTCTGCTGGGGGCCAAAATATATTTATTTCAATTCTATCTAACCCATCCGGTATCTCCCCGTAGGTGTAGGAAAAAGTGTTTAGATAGTATATATAAATTATTATATCAATTCAGAGACCAATTAATTAGTAAAATAACATTAACGAGGTATGGATATTCTTTTAAGCCATAAATGTTTTTGAATGGCATACCTATTTACATTTGTACACAAAATATCAAAACTACAGCAAAACAATACAAGGATTCTATAAAAAGCAATGAAGTACATCATATAATTATTTTTGTATCTGTCAAACACTGTGTTGTATATAAATGAATAAATATAAACTGGCCAGGTAAACAAAGTTTTAAAAAATGGTTTGATTTATATATAACTTTTTGCTGTCATGACAGAAATAATCATGACTTCAGTTCTCCAAGTGGAAGTATGTTTTAGATCCTGTAAAATAATAAACTGACCCGTCTATTTTAGAAACCACAAAAACCTAATAAAACATAGATTTAACTGTTACTTGTAGCTTCGCTAACTCAGACATTTCATTCATAAGTAAATAATAAATGTTCAAATAATGTTGCACTGTAGGCGTTTATCCGCCGATATATATAAATGCTCAAAAGGTCTCAGGTTTGATTCCCCACATGGTTCACATGAAATATTTATTCAAAAAGATGTTTTTACACTAGAATATTTTTTTATTGGGTTGTGGTTTCGTGGCTAGTGATGCGGACTCACTGATTCCAGAAGTTACAGAGGTCCGAGGTTTATAAGTAAAAATATATATCCAGTCAAACTTGGTTATTACGGGGAAGAGGGGACCGGCTGAATTTGCTCCTTATAAGCATTACTCGTTATACCAGAGAAAGGTTTTTTAAATCCAATCGCCATTGCATATTGTCACTATTGAAAATTATAATAAATGCTTACAAACATTCTTCCAAGTCGGTCCCTCAATGTTAAGGATCGTGATCACCATGAATACTTCTGATTAGTCTGTTCCACTCCAGTCTGTCCTCAGCCTGACAAACTGACTCATCAAATTTTAGCCCCGTAGCCACCTTTATTTGGCCAGTCCATCTATATGGGATTCTACCCCGGCTTCTCCTACCTTCAACTCGGCCAGACATTATTGCCTTTTCTAGATTATCTGGCTTACGTATAGCAATATGTTCGAAGAAAGACAGTATCCTTCTCAAACACACCATTGATAGACGAGTTGTAATATGGAGCTCTTCCAGTGTCCATGCATTTGTCCTTCTGGCTGTCCAAGGCACACGCAGCAGCCTTCACCAACACCACATCTCAAATGCATCGATCCTCTTCCTCTCGTATGCATGCATTGTCCACGTTTCAGCCCCGTATAGGAAAACGGAGAATCCAAGGTCTTCCATCAACCGCATTTTTGTTTCAAAATGGGATAAATGAACAATTGTATTTTTTTCACAATGTGATAAAAATAAAGAAATCTTTTTTCACACTTCAACATATTTTGCGCCACATTCTATTATACAAATAATTGCCACTTTATCGCAAATTGAAACACTTCTGCTTGTTAGTAGTCATGTTTACAATTCAAGGGTTAGGTTTTAACTTATCTGACATCACCCACTTATAATGTTCATTATGCATTGACCATAAAACATTTTTGATCATATTGTAATGTGGTGCCGAGCCTGTTATTGAGTTCAAGCTTGGATTTTTTACATGCAATTTTAACCACATGTGTGATACTTTGTCACTGCTGTCGGTGAAAACACCAATTAGGTACTTAGACACTTACATATATAATATCATAAACGTAAAAAGTTGGTCCCCCATTTGGATTTTATTACATAGGTTCTTATTTCGAAAATGATGTTTTTGAACAATTGAAGAGTTTTTGCTCAACTGTTGACAATTTTTTTTTTTCGGTGTGTCCGAGAAGAAGCTCGTTATAAAAGTGAATAAATGTATGGAGAAAACCGCAAACTAAAATGTCAACTAATGTTTCCTCATTATATCCGAGATCTCGCAATTTCCGTGATCCTTATAACCAAGTTCGACTGCATGTGGCTAATATTTATTTTTTATAAAAAAAAAAAGTATATTTTATCTGCACTGACACCCGTGGAATGGATGCTAGTCTGACACACGGATTTTCTCTATTATCAAATTACAATTTATTTATTTTTCAATAAAAATGTTTCGAAAAAATTTGTTAAGATATGTATTTTAAAAAGTCAACCATGAGGAATGTTCCTCTAAAGTTTCGCAGTCTGGCCCTAGAACACCGTGTATACCAGATATAATATATCACGATATATATCCGATATTTGGATATTTATAAAAATATCATGATGTTTTTGAACCCTGAGAAAATATTGGTTTTGTAATATGTAAAAGTTTTCATATATTTCCATTATTTATGTTTTTATAAACATTTTCCAAGAAAAGGAGATACTCACCGCAGGAGAGTGGTGGGACATTGTGGAGACGGCTAACAGCTGTTCCCTTCCTCCCTCCTGCAAGTTACCAGCGACCCACAACCAAACAGAAGCAAATAAGTATTAGACACGACAAGCTCATGCTAACTTCGCAACATGACAACTCAATATGCGGAGATAGCATTAATTACATGGATCCTAAATCACCACGTACCTATTGAATGATAAAAGAAATACTAAGTGCTTGGCCATAGTGGCGAGCGTTTTGCGGCGCGGTGCGGGCGCAGGGAACTCAAACTTATGGAAACAAGTAAAGTGTCCATAATGACAGCGCGGACCGCGTACCGCGCCACGCCGAAAAATGCTCGCCACTACGGCCAAGATCTAAAGCACATCTATAAATAAAGTAGATACAAGCTGGAAATCTTTAGTATAAAAAAATATTGAATCCTTCAGCAAAAAACGTTAAAAATAGTTATGTAGGTGTGGTACTTTATAAAATTTTAACAAATGAATTTATAATCTTCATTTCAATATCCTTAGTTAGTGAAAAATTTTGCCGAAAGTTTGTTTCAATTTATTGCAGAAATAAAAGACGAATGATACTTAAATCCACAAATTTATAGTAGCCAGTGACCCAGTCCTGAAGATTTTGCGAAGGCAATGAAACCGGAAACCGGTCACCGGTTATCCTAAATTTGTAGATTTAAGTATCAGTAGTCTTTAATTTCTATAATAAAACATTGAATATCAAAAAAATAATGCCTGGAATAAAATGGAATCAGGATATGTACATAATGCCATCTCGAGTGTTCAAATATAAAATACAGTAAGTTTGTACTGCAGCTTACATTTAAGTAATTGATAAGCTGTAAATACATATTATCGTATGTATTTTTAACTTGCATATTAATGACATTTAATTACACACAAACATAACATAAAAGTTAATAACTATGCAGCGTGATCAACATACAGCAGTAGTCAATTTTAAAATAAAATTATAGGAAAGCAAATATGCATATACATATATTTTTAATTATCCACAGATCTTCATGGGACGAATATTTATATTTAATAATGTTTTTTTAATTATAAATCTACATGTTTTGCATTGAGAAACAAAAAAGTTCAATCATATTTCTGTTGAAAGTGCAATATATACATTATCTTGAAACAGCCAATTGATTTACATAAATAACTGAACTTCTTCATTTGCATAATTGAAGATTTTTTTTTCTACAAACAAAATAAATACAGTTAATGTAGATATAAACCACTGAGAAAATAAATATCACTGCCCCCTGTGGTTTTTATTATAAGTAATAGTTTTAAAAAACAATTTAATTGATATCATTAAAAAATAAATAAATTATAAGCAAAAATATATTATTAATCATTTCAGAGCAGCAGCAATATATTCCATGAAAAATACACAAAATAAAAAATGTTAGTTACTGTATTACACACAAGACAAGCCTCACGAATACATACACTAAATTAATCTTTAACCCTTATACACAATAGTTTTAAACTATGTATGTAGAATTCAAAAAAAGTTTATGATTGTGTGTTTAAAATAATTTTAGATCAAATATGATAAACAATTTGCAGAATCATTAATTGCAAAAGCAGTGGCTTGGAAACATCTAGAGTAGCTATGTCATAGCCATGGGGCTTTTACATAGATAATTGTACACAAATATACAAAAAGAAAAAAACTATGGATACAAAAAATAAGAGAGTGCCTAATCAAATGATTTGATAAACTATTAAAAATGACGAATTAATAGCTTAAAACTTCAAATGGATCATTACTCAAAGGTGTCACCATCGGACATAGCTGATCTAGAACTTTATAATTAGAATCTGTACAAGATATTTGAATTAAAGTATGGTGTAGAGATTCTAGAATTCTACTACAAATATATAGGCACTCTGATTGAAATATGAAAATCAATATCAGGCCAAACCTTCCATATGAAGTCTCCGCTGGAGGATGAGCTGCAATTGGAGTCATCACTCTCACTGTCCCAGTCCTTCAGCCTCTCGGGAGCCATGTGGCCCATATTCTCTACTCGGGAGTCTTTGGTCAGCTCATTGACACCCTGAGGACTCATTTCACTGAATGAAGTGGACATCACGTCTTCATTAGACGGGCCTACAAATACAATGTTTATGTTGCAGTCAAGTATTTTTTATTTGTATCTAATTGCATTTGCCTGCCCGCCGATTTAAATGTCAAAGTTTGAAAATTTGCTGTTTGCTAAAATTATTTTTATGAGAATTAATAATTTCCAAATCCTAGATTTTTAAAGTTTAATTTTGAAAAATCCAAAAAGCTGTAATAGTCTAAAAATATTCTATTACGTACATTCATTACTTTTTAAAATACTGTGTGTGTAGTATTGACAAGGAAGTGCGTTCAAATTGAAAATGGTTTTTTTTTACCGGAGAACTGAATTTCACTCAGTTCTGCTGAATTTCTCTTCTGAAATTTAAACGGCTCGTTCAAATCCTCCTTGAATGTTTCGAAAGATGGCGAATCTTTCACGTTTCCCGCTAATATCCTATCCATGTTGTGCGCCCCCATGTTGACACCAGCATACTGAACATATTCATCCAGTCCAGAGGAGTTCATGTACTGAAGACTATTTGGATAAGTATCCGTGTTTGCATTACACTCACTTTGGTTATCTGCAATAAAACATTAAAAAATGATAATTTTATTTATAACTACCTGACCCAACAGACATTGTCCTGCCCGAATGCCGGCTTCCCTTGGAAAAATACTTTTTATTGATAAGTAGGTACCTAGGTACTTGTTTGTGATTAAATTCCAAAACTAAAAATTGTTAATAATCAAATATTAGATTGAAGTAGGTACTTGTTTATGGTTGAATTCCAAAACACAACCAAAATATTTTTTAAAATGTGGCATTCTTTTTGCAAACGTCAAACTCCTGTCTTCTCACCAACAGAGGGGTGTACTTATGTAGGAAAACGATTTTTTTAAATGTATTAAATTTAATATTATTTTATTATTACCAAAAATCCAGTAAAAAGAAATAAATGGGTGAAATTATAAAGAATTTAAGGAAAGAATCTGATTGAGATCCACAAAAAACAAATGCTGTTTGTAAACATTCAAAAACAAACTTTTTTTATACACAAAAAAACAACATCTTTCCATTTTTCTGTAAATGCATTCTCCTCGAATGCAACCCTGGTAGATCGATGAATAAAACATTTATGCTCTTTATTTCTTTTTTACACATTAGATTGAAGATTTTATTAACTACGAACACGCACAGCGCAAAGATCTATGTTTCTCTGAAAACCGCTAGTAAATCGGTTAAGCCGTTTAGAAGGAGTTCAGTGACATCACACGTACAGAGGAATTATATATAAAGATATTAATGGTCAAAACTGATTACAACAATTACGTAAACAAAAATACTTAGCAATGATAAAATAGGGACAATTAAATAAGGGTATATAGCATGCGCGGTCCGGTCCGTCCATAGATTGGATGGAACCAATGCTTCCCTAAAAATTTGACCTTCAAACAATCAGTACCTAATTTTTTTTATTTAATAAAATCAGCTACAAGTTGACTCTTTTAAATAACTACAGCAAATATTTTTTTATTAGTTGTTAATCGAAACGATCTGCGTAAGTGTTATAGTTCTTTTAAGGCGGCCCTCCGGTAATGAATTTCAAAAGTCTGCACACGCGCAAATGAGGAACTTCAGCCCTACGGGAAATTGGATACATAAATGTTTTCTTATACGCGGTAAAAATTAGAGCATTCAATTTTACGGCTAAGTTTCTTGAAAACGTACAAAAAAAATAATAAAAAATATTTTAATAATAAAAAAACTACTTTGAACGACATCACTAGTTCATATGAATCAACCAATGATAATACGGTTGTGGAAGATTTCCGGTTTACGGTAATTCAACGGACCAATCGGAAGAACCGACCGAGAAGAAGCGGAAAAGAACTTGAGACGTCAAACGCACAGTAATTTCATAAATACGAAACTTTAAAAAATCATAGTGCTGATAATACGATACATAAAATTTAGTCTATTAACAAATAAAAAAAACAATATTTCGAATTTGTCCAAATTTTTGTAGACAAGGACTGGATTCAACTACCCAGGAAGCTGTAAATATCAACATATTACAACAGAGATGTAGAACATTTTAGAGAAGGTAAAATTGAACCTACATATTAGGCAACGCAATTGAAAACGTGATATAATTCAATCAGATGAATCTCACCCGCATAAATAAAGGTTTCAGATCTTTAACTTCACAAACATCAACAGATGAAAGAATTGAAGGAATATAGATGTTCAAATATGGGCAGAATGGTGAATGTTACACAGTGTGTAATGTGGCTACTTAAACCAACCAATGACAGGTCATAAGCTCTGTAGATGCATAGACTTCAATATTACCTTCCCTAAAATGTTCTTCATCTCTGTTGTAATATGTTAAATAAAAAAACCACTGAACTTCCGCATGGAGATCTTTAGTATGTATCTCTGGAACCAATTCTAACAAACTTGGACAGGGTTGTTTCCATACATTGTGACGGTTTTATAACAAATTTAACACTTAAATCAGTTGACGAAATGATATTTTAATATTACACCATGAAATATAACTCTTTTATGGTGAAATTATGGCATAAAATTGCTTTTTTTTAGTAGCGATACAGTTGTATTTATGTAAATAATCTAATCGAAAACCTCACTGCACACTCCTAGTATACAGTTTATACTAAAAAAAAATGTTCTACCAAGATTCCTAGATAAGCCATGTCAACCGTTCTATATTCCCGCCCCACAGATATCTGAATAGCAAGTTGAGAGAAATGTTCATAAACTGCAGCAAGATAAAATGAGTTTTGGTAACCATCTTAGGATCTGCTACAAATATAAAAGGAATTTTCACATACAATTAAGTAGCTCCTTACCAATATCCTCGTGTGGTTTACTGAAATCGGATGATCTGATATTCATAAACCCAGGAGAATTTCTCAGCACAATGCCAGCATTATCTTGGTTTATTTGCTGAGGAACAACAGCTACGTTCTCCATGAAGGAGTCCAGAGTTGGAGATATTTCCCTGTTGTGTTTATTAGTTTCACTCAATCCATCGTCCAGTAGAAACATGGAAGGTTTGGGAGTCAGACAGTTGTCTTGAAATCGTCTTTCATTCTCCAAAAAATTTACAGTTACATTATTCACGTGCCAGTCTCTTATTGGAATCGCTGAATCTAAAAAAACATGCGCGCATATTTTAAAATTTGCATCAAAAGAGACCAAACGTTAAACATAATATTGTTAAATATAATATTAATGTACCTGGCAGATAATTCTCATAATTTAAGCTCAAACTCATTTCAGCATCGTTAATGGACTCAAAACCTTCGGAATGAGGAACAGGTTCCGTAACAGCGTTAGTACTGTTATATACGGGTGGATAGATGATGCTGAAGTCTGGTGAACTAATATCTTCTAATCCGGTAGAGTTACTTTTTACGGATTGAATCGGAATTCTACTCGTATTTTCCTTGACTGGATGCGAATCTAAACAAAGATCGGACTCCGGAATCATACTGAAATTTGGTGAACCAATATCTTCTAAGCCAGTGGAATTCTTATGTACGTTCTGCACAAGCCCAGATTCAATGCTACTGTTATTTTCTGGAAGTATACAAAAATTTGACGAACCTTGTAAACTAGTGTTATCATTTTGGATATTTTGTACAGACTCTTGCTCGCAGCTAATATTTTTCGACTCACTGGAAGCTTCAAAGTTGAGAGTGTGAGGAATAATGCTAAAATTTGGAGATCCGATGCTCTCCAGTCCAGTGGAGTTCTTGTTGATTTGTAAACATTCCAATTCACTGCTGTCAACTTTTGTGATGTTTACTGTAGGGGGTATAGTGCTGAAATCGGGAGAACCAATGTCAACCGATCCCGTAGAATGTTTATTGTTTTCTACCAATCCTGACTCATCACTTGATTTCTGCGTATCAAAATCAATATTTGTAGACGGAATCACAGTAATGTATTTTGCGCCAGTGTCTTCTAATCCGGTAGAATTCTTTTGAATATTCACAATGTCATTTTTACTTATTAGATCAGAGGAGTCAAGTAGGTTTGGAGAAGAAATTACACTGAAATTGGGGGAAATAATATCACCTAGTCCCGTGGAATGTTTCATAGTTTCTTTTATATTTTCTAGACTAGCATAATTCAATGGCACTTCTATCGGAACATTTAAATCTTGAGAAGAAATGCTATCTATGGAAAGCAACGGATCCGAATTACCAGAAACCCTTTCGTTCGAAATGAAATTTTGACTACCATCATCTTTAAAAGATATATAGGATATAGAAGAATCTACGATGCCTTCTAGAAACTGGAATTGCGCATCTATCATATTGTCGGGGGATTCGGCAACTTCTGGATTTGATGTGTCTGTATTGAGCTTCTGCATCGAAGCTACGGCCGATGTTGGGGTCGAAGTCATCGCTGTTTTCAAGTGCTCAAAAGTATTTACATATGCACTTCTATTAAGTGTCATTCCAGGTTTAGCTTTAGCTTCAGTGTCCAGGGAGTCTACCGAATCAGATTTTATTTCCCTTTGATCATCCATACTGGAAATTTCATTCTTAAAAAATGAAAGTGTGTTAAATGTAATTGGACTAGTCTGTGAAATGCTACCGATACCTTCTATTACTTTCAGTTGCTCCTCGGAATTCAAAGAGCTTAATACGTCCACTGTATTGTCACTTTGTTTGACATCGGGAATTTCATCAGATATGTTAACCTCGTTACAATCATTGTGGATCGTAGGTAATTTTAACACAGTATCTATAGCAGATATTGGAGAATCCTTCAATACATCGTCTAATGAGTTGGAATGTTTCATTTCGTTATTGGCTAAGATAGATATCCCAGATTCAACTGTGAGGCTATCATCTGATTTGTTTGCAGAATTCAGGTGAGCACTTTCGATAGCGAGGTCTGGCATTTTTAATGGCATATCTGGAGAGTTTTTGACACTCGAATGCTGGAAATCTATAAAAATATCCGCTTCATTGACTGGTAAACTACGATCGTGGGTGCCATCAACACAACCCATTACCATTTCTATAGGAGAGTGATCGAAACTTTGCAGAGAAGAATTACCTTTTCCGCACTTTTCGTAGACATTATGTAGAAATTTCCTTTCGCCGAAATTGGGCGGAGTATTTTCAACATAAGTCTGAGTTTCGATGAACGGATCTCTAGCAACAGGACTAGTTATAGGTTCGTTGGTGTACAAGTCATCGAAATTTTCTTCTACATTGAACAAAGTATCATTGGAACACCACGAATCCATACTGGGCGTCTTCGTATGCAAGTTGATGGATACAGATTTATCGGACGGCTTGATTTCTGAATCAACAGGACTTGTCATTTCTGAGATGAATGAGGGTTGAGAGATTTTCGAAACATTGGATAAATCGTCCGGTAACTCTGCTACTTGATTATTGTACACATCAGAAAGTTCTTTCACTGTCAACTTTTTGTCATCTATTACATAAGTCTTGGATCCTGAATCAGCATCAGATGTGTTTTGCGAAATATCATCAATTTTTTCCAGGTTTAAAAAATCTTCGGGTGGGTTTTCTTGGTTTATGTAATTGGTGGATTCATTGTTGATATCTTCATTTGCAATTTCCTGATTTAAGAAGTCGTTACTTTCAGAACTGAGTGTCATCTTAGAAGCATTTTCTAATGTTTTGCTAATATTTTCCAGTAAGTTATCTACATTTTGGGAGATTTCTTCTGTGGATTTGGTATGAGAATGGTCATCGTAAAATGGAGATAGCAATTCCGAAGATTGGAGAGTGTGCGGTGGGAATTGGTTTAAAAGCGTTGGTGGCTTTTTCTTAATTAGAGACGAAGCATTGTCATCGTCGAACTCCATGGGTTCCCCATCAAAACTGTCGAGGCTGTCGGCACTGAGACTCCGTCTGAAAATAATAATAGGATTAGAGAGAGAAACGTAAAATACAAAGTAGAGATCGAGATATTACAATAGAGATAGATAACATTTTAGAGCTTTTAGCTAGAGCTAGTCATTGGTTAGTTTAAGTTGCCACTTTACACACTGTGGAACATTCACCATTCTGCCTATTTTTAAACATTCATCCTGTAAATGACTATAATTCCATACTCCTTTCTCTAAAATGTTATCTATATATGTTCTAATATGCTGATCTTGATAACTCCCCAGGGGACGAAATGCAGGCATTGTCTACAAACATTTGAACGAACTTAAAATATTCTTGACAATTCAGAGTTTTGATCTCCAGAACTTACCGCCTATTTAAGTTTCCAGGAGCCACTTCGTTGAGTACAAAGGTGCGATTGGAGCAGTCAGAGTGAGTGTCGTCATCTGACCAATTGTGTTGCCTTTCGTCGAGCTTAGTCACCACGTTCGTGTTGACCGCCTGACACACTCCATCAAATGGGAGGATATTCTCAATATTACTGGTTTGTTCGCCCAGGGAAAGGCTGTTGGAATTATCGGTTTTATCAGCCGCTGAAAATATAAAAACTTTTAAAATTATGAGCATTTAACCAAAACCGAAATCATAACACAGTTGAGTTTTTATTTTCATATTTGTAACTGACTTCTGCGGTAAAATTATTTTATTAATAGAGACCGGATTATATGCAATTGCATGTTTTGGCTATTTTTCTCAGCAACCGCACGGCTTTTGTCTAAACAATTAAACTCTATTACATTTACCTTTTTTTCTAGATTGTGATTCTATGTCATTATAATTTGATCTAATTAATTTTACTATGTATTTTTATTGTTATTTATTGTGGCTTGACACGGCATAGCCTAAAAAGCCTTAATAAGTTCATAAATATTTAATTTTGTAATTTTGAATGAATAAATAAATAAATTGTCTTAAACATGGAAAAAAAGTTTTTTTATTTCATTTACAAAACAATCCCGGCTTTGAACCATTATGTCAAATGAATAGTTTTATTAATAGCACGGGTAAAATATAGCACCTAAGTTCAAGCACTGCGCCTCGTGGACGACCTCGTGGACGCGGAAGGTTAATTCTCAATTAATAAAAATATTTTTACTGGAAGTAGGCACAACCTTAGAACAAATTTTTTTTTTAAACATATTATTTTTAATATCAATAAAAACAAAGATTGTTTAAATTTTTCCAAATGATAAAATTGGAAGTGGAAAAAAAGAAAGTGTTAATAATTTTTTAAAAATTGGTACACTAAAAAGTATATTTTCACCCAAATTGTTTTCAATCTGTAATTGAACTAAAACTCCTATAAAAAAATGTGTTTGTCATACCTTTTTCCATATCAGAGAATTCTGACCAGCTCTCCTCCTGTATGAGCTTAAAGGTATGACTCCGTACATACTGTAGTGCACCAGCACCTGGTTCCTGACCTGCTGAGGGCTTTTAGGGTCCTCAGTCTGGCTGAAGCTGCAGCCGGCTGCGGAGCTGGTCCCCGGCTCCGGGTCCACCGCAGTAGCTCTCCGAACTTCGGGGCCCTCGGAAGCCATTTTCTGGTCCGATATTCCGTCCGACCAGGCCTTATCGTGTTCGGCACCTTCGTCATGACGAATTTGACCCATTCTCTGTGATAAATAAGTTCGGTAGTTTTTTTAATTTGTTAATAGAATTTCAAACTAAACAAAAAAAAACATATTTCACTTTTAAGTATTGTATTATAGCTACGAAGTTTTTTTTATTTGAAAATCCCCGAACCGAAAAACCGAAACTTTGAAATTAGACCGCCCGCGATGTCACGAGTTGTGGTCGGTGAGTGGTCAAATTAAACATCTGAACAATGAAACATAACTGACGAGAAGCAAAGGAACCATGGGTTTAACTGAAATTTATTGTACAAACCGCCGACTTGCAGGCATTGTACAACATCGTTTAACATGATCAGATTACTACGTAGGAACCACAGACAGTTTGTTTTTATTTCTAACTATAATTGTCAGTCAAAATATGCCAAAGTCGAACAACAAGGCTACTAATTTATTGGCTATTCCACCCTCATAAGCAAAAAGGCAGCTATTTGCAAAAGTCTTATTTTTTATGTTTATCAACTTTATGCAAACTTAAAAAAACTGTAAATATTCATAACACAGTATGTCAATTGTTTCTAAGCACAAAACCTGTATGTGTCATTCTACACTGTTATTGCTTAAGATACCACATAATATTCTTTTTCGTATTGAAATATATTTTTTAATGCTTTTTGCTTTATATGAAATGGTTAAATTTTTTTTTTAGAACATTACCTTATAACATTTATTAAAAAAAATAATTCAAAATTCAAACTAAAGGTTATTGAATATGTGTTAAACAACTTATAAATTAAATATATGTACATTATTATTAAGGTTAAAAAGGGTCCGAAGATATGATATGATTGAAATATTGTAATCTAGGGAAATCACAAGCAAAATTTTACCTGAGCTAGTGGCAGTTTGAGTTCCAATTCATTTCTCAGAGCCTCCACACTTTCAGCATCCACAGTATAGCGCTCCGACGCACTATTCTCAGTCAGCGACTCGGTGCTACTGCCCGCACTAACCGTCGAGCCCGGGTGGACTTCAGATTTAGGGTGCAAGAACCAACCGGAGGAGGAGCCTTCCTGCACCTGTGTTGATGTTCCCACATTAACATACTGAGGCTCAGAATCATCATCGGAACAATACTCGTCCATTTCGCACTCGGCATCCAGCTTCTGGAATTCCAAGTCGAGAGTTTCTATCAATTCCACACTAGCCTCAGCCTGTTCTTTATTTGGCAAACTGTTGATTGGTTCAACTGCGAGAGACTCTTGATCAAAAGTTGATTCTATAACCGCTATATTTATAGATTCATCAACCAATTCACTGCTGTTACTAGATAGAAGAATTTTATCTACATTTTGATTGATACAATCAACTTGCTGGATCTTAAATTCGATTTCCTTAGAATTGTCATCGGTGGTATTTAAATGGGGTTTATCATTTTTCCCGTCTATTTCATTTGCATTGGGCATATTTGAACCAATCAGTTCTGTATAACTTTTGTCATCAAATGGTTCTGCAAGTTGCTCATTAAATTCTTTATCAATAGATTTAGGATCAGACATTAAATTATCTAAATTGGCCTGATCAGTTACGACTAAGTCCGATTCAACATTTTCACTTGTATTTGGAAGGCATTTACTTAATTCATTGGGAACAAGCTGGGTATTCGATATTAAGGAGTTAGACTTGGGACATTGAATAGACTCATTAATGAGTGCCGAGTCTATTGACATGGCGCTAGAATTAGGTTTTAGATCAGCTGTTTTTACAGTTTCCCTAACTAAACTGCTTTCTTCAGAGCCTTCATTCTTTTCACTATGATCTAAAGATACAATTCCACTTTCTAAATCGTTAGAAAGAGAACCGTCATAGGTTGGCTCTAAATCAGATTTCTGGGTTAAACCACTATCTGTCAGTTCAGGATTGTGCTGAAGTATATTATCTTGAGAAATTATGCTTGGCCGTTCCATTGTGTCAAACTGCGATTGAAAGCCACTTTCACTACCAGTCAATAATGAATTGGTTTCTATAGAATTATTTTCTATTTTCTGATTATCGTCTACTTCTATCTGTTCGTCCACGGAATGGTCATCAGACACAATATCTTGACTGCTGTTACGAGTCGGTGCAGCAATTTCTTCTATTTCCAAAGGTCCCGAGTATTCTATATTTAGATTGTTTTCATTTTCCGCAATAGCTAACTTAGTTGTGAGATTTAATATTTCATTATGCATGATATCTTGAATCTCTCGATCAACTCGATCACCGGAGTCATCCACTGTAGCGTTGTTCACTGGAGGGCTACAAATTTCAATCTCTTCGTTTTCTACAGATTTACCACTCACTAAAACAGGGGTACTGGAAGACACGGTCATTGATTTAATTTTCGAATGGAAGTCATCGGGTGATATGGATGATTCGATATTTGATTCTATTTTATTAGCATCTGTATGAGGACTTGAAAGGCTATCATACAAGTCGATCATTAATGGTTTAGATATTCTAGGCTCAGAGTTATCCAGCACACTGAATCCAAATCCATCTGGTGGATTGACATATTTTGTGGATTCCCAAGTATCAGTGGAGTCGCATAAATCATCTAATTTACTTGCGTGATCATTGGCATAGAGATTCAAATTAATATCATTAAAATTGGATGAAAATTTAAGGTTTTCCTCTTCAGATGTGACGTTTAAATGATCTGACGAATTATCTATAAAGCCTAATGATGAGTTAGGAAACATTCGGCTGTCATTATTTGGCAGATGGAAATTAAAATTAGCTGGAAGATTAAAATGTTTTGTTGAAATATTTGGATCATCTGAGCTATTTTTACTAAACACATTTCCCAATTTTTGACAAAAAGCATCATCCTTTGTAGTGTTTAGAACAGCAACGTTTACGTCGGGAACTATCCCTATACTGGAAGGTTTATTTATATCTAAAAAAGAATCCATATTCTTCTGAAATAATTGTAACTCCTTGATAGAAGTGGCTTTATTTTGAGATTCTGTCAAATTATTAAGGCTCTTGTTTCGCCTTAAGTTTTTAATGGCGGTGTTTCGGTGGTTTCTCCACAGCTTGTAAAGGTCCAATCCCGGCCGGAGGTTCTCCATTCGGGATAGGAGAGAAGCCGACAAGTTTCTAGGAAAAGATAAATATTGCTCAGCAGGTAAACTAGTTTCTTTCGGAGGCGAGTCAGGCTTCATTTTTCTTTGAATAACATCAAAGAACATATTACCCTTCCCTTCCATGGAAGTATACGACGCTTCTTCACTCTCTAAGTCTGTAAAATCCATGTCGATGTGTGTCAAAACCATAAAATCCGTTACTGATTTGGATTTCATTTTAATTTTTTCGGTAATAGTTCCCATTTCAATTCTCTTTTTCCAAATTTCATCCTCAGTTTCAGACCCCGAACTGTTTTGCCTCGGAACACTCCATTCTCCATCTCCACTCTCAGTCTTAATATGTTCCTTGTTTTTCAATGGGTCAGGGGTATAACTAGAGTCTTGCAGGGAGTCGAAATCTTGCCCATTCTCTCGGCAGTCAGCGTGGAACATGGGATCGGGGACCTCCTCTCCCATCTTTGCTAATCTAAAGTCCAAAGTCGGATACGATTCTTCTTTATCCGTATTGGAAATTTCAGGTACTTCGTGTAAGGGGCTATTTACAATGTCACTATCTATATTGGCATCATTTAAAGTTCCTTCTGAGGGACTATCGTCACTCGAACATTTAGTTAAATCACTAATCGAATCAACTTTGGAAGCGTCGTGAAATTCGATTGGTAACTTTTCCCATGTCTGGGATCTGTTACTGGTGGTGAGGTCTATTGCTATTTGCAAAGATGACTTAGGTTTGTTGGAGACATCTCTGGATGGACTGGTTTGATGGCTGGACTCTGAGCTGGAAGTCTTCTCGGAGCTCAGCATATTATCAAAATCACTTATGACGTCGCTTACATTCTTGATGTACGATATGTCTTCTGGGGTATTGTAAGGCACATCGCGTAACCACGGCGCAACTTGGCACACTTCAGAGTCGAAAAGCAGCCTTTCTGACGTCTCATCGGGGACGGTGAGTGGAGATTTAGAGGGTGAGGGTTCTACGGGTTTCCATAGAGATCCGGATTCAATATTTGCTTTCAGAAAAACGCCATCCATATTTGATAACTTATCGAACATATTACTATTTTTTTCTAGGACAGATTCGAAGGAACCGTGCAAGTTGGTTAAACTGTCCGACTTGCCTTTTACAGAAAGCTCGTCACTTGTGAGAGTATCTGATGAGACAGCCAGATTATGATACACAAACTGTTGCTCCCTCGGGACACGAGGTGAGTCCGAAGGTACGCTAATATCACTCGGCGGAAACTTCATATCGTAATATTCTTCAGTCACAGGGGCAGGAAGACCATTGTCTACTTTTGGAATGTTGTTAGGTTTGAGGTTTTGCCAACGGGCCTCGAAATCTAGAATCTCCGAATCCTCAGTGTGCTGATGGAAGTTAGAGTAAATACTGCGCAGGTAGTTGGATACTCGCGCTGAAGAGCATCGTTGAGTGGGATCATCTTGCCAGCAAGAGAGCATTACATTATACCTGGAAGAAAACCAACCAATGAGGGAAAAACAACTATGTACTACTGAAACAAACACTGCGACAAAAAAAAGACTTTTGTTCTAAAACGTAATTCGTTAAATTGAAGTTAACTTAATAAGTATCATAATCCATTCTACCCTTTTTAGCATAGGGCACTGCTTTGGTGCACAAATTACACGAAGGCGAGATGATCAATCAGGATTAAAGGTCGACAGAAAACATCTATTTAAAAAGGATCTTTTAACACAGAAAAAATATTGCATGGTTCACAAATTTAATATTAAGGGCATATCTGATATTGTCTTCACGTAACACTAAAAGTAAGAAAGAAGAAATATAAGACGATTTACAATGTGAAATAATCACTTACAAATAGGTGATGTATTCAGTGCTATATACTGGCAGACCCAGACGCACCCCGTTACATTGTAGAACTTGGCTGATGATGTGTTCATCCAGCAGTTCAGGGTACGGCAGCTCGCCCCAGGAACAACATTCCCACAGGAATACTCCAAGGGACCACATGTTCGATTCTTGGGTTGACTTAACAATAAAATAGAAAATACATGTAACAATATATACGTATTACAGCTTTGTATTAATATTACGACTAATAATACTTTTATTTTGACTTAATACTAAGTTTCTTTAATTGCAGTTTTTATGTCGATTATAATAATTTGAGATCTTTGCTAAATCTCTTCCTCAAAACCCAAGTCCTTGAAGTAACGGGCTATTAGCTAAAAGACGGGTGCTCTCACATTATCAGGTTTAACCAGTAGTCCACCGAAGATGCGGTTTCTTTTGTGATATAAAAGAAAGTATCACATTCACGTAGAATGTGTATAGGTGTTTCATCATCTGCACCGCAGAACCTACATCTAGAAGTTTCTGAATGTTCAAGACCTAGGCTTGGAGGGCGAGAATTAATTTACAGGGAACAGTTTAATTTAAATTAGGCACCTAGTGATAGTAAATAGATAATTTTATTTAAATTATCACCAGGTGACCAATTCTCATAAACCTACTATTCAAATTACTTTATGGTTTTATTACTTTTTTAAAACCTTGTTTGATCGAGTGCAATTTATATTTTACCTGATGCTGCAATCTAGATTCAGGGGGAAGCCACCGCACAGGAAGGGGTCGACCTCCGTGTAGAGAGAAATCTTGCGGGTGCCTTCGGTCCGCGTCCCCGTAGTCACCGAGTCTTGCAGTGGGCCCGGCGGCCACAAGGCAGCTGTGACAAGCTACATCACTGAAATTGGAAATGTGCGCTTTATTAAAGTTGTTATTTACCTAATATTATTTCATTTATTTCCCTTGTTTGAACTTTATTTTTTTTTAAACTTGGGTTGATACTTCATTGATATATTGTCTGTGCAACCTACTCATTTTACAGAAGAGCGAAAAAACAATATACGTTTTTAAATAATATTTTGATGTCCGTTTTAAAAAATAAAAATGCCACATAATCTCAGTGAATTAATAATAATATTAAAAATAATATTTTATTCGAGACATACATTAAATTATTTTGTGACTTATGACATTCCGCTTCTTTAAAATCTAAGACATAATAAGATTATGGGAAAAGTAATCTAATGATTTTTCTGGGCACCTAAAAACAAAAAAAATTGTGCATGACATAAAAATATTAAGGTAGCATCACACTCAAAACTTTTTGCAACCTTCTCTTTAAAACATATTTTGTTTGCATTTGTTAGTGTTCTTTTTATTATAAATAAAAATATATTTTAGCGGACATGGTCAGTTATATTAAAATTGAAATATAAATTTTAATCATTATTTTCATAATTTTACATCAGTTTGAATAAATTGTAGTGTTAAAAATCTCATTTTAAGACCAACTGGTGAATCGTCATCGGCTTCGGGGTTTGAGGCCAAAATGACATCACCTGCCAATTAGCCGGTTTTGTATCAGAGTGGGTTAAAAAAAAAAAAAATAGAAATAGTTTGTATTTGACCGTAATTAAGCCTAGTTATTTTATAAGTTTTGCTAGTGAAAAGGTAAGGCAAGTATTGTAAAGTTTAATGAAGTGTTGACTCACTGATGGGCCAGATTATGTGAATGTAAATACTCCAAGGCAGAAGATATTTCACACTGGAATTTGAGTGGAAGGCCTTTTGAGGTGAGTGTTGTCATCTGTGACTTGTTATTCAAAAGGAACTGCTTCAAGTCACCCTGGAAAAAAAAAGAAATTATTGACAAGAGAAATTAAACAATGGCCAAAAAAGTCAGCAGAGGAATTAATTATTTATTTATAAAAATATTGCATTTATGTACACATATATGTATTTCCAAGGAATCTATATAAAACCAGAACATTTTAACATTATCTAGTTAACAATATTTTGAGTTTTTCCAAATTTTTGTAGACAAGGTCTCGATTCAACTCCCTGGGGAGCTGTTAACATTAACATATTACAACAGAAATGAATAACATTTTAGAGAAGGTAATATAGTAAGGTAATATCCACACGGTCCATGAAGAAGTATAGAAATTGAAAAAATAACATTTTCAGGCGTTGCCTAGTATGTAGGTGAAATAATTCAATCAATTGAATCTCAGCCGCATAAATAAAGGTTTCAGCTCTTCAACTTCACAAACATCAACAGATGAAAGAATTGAAGGAATATACATGTTCAAATATGGGCAGAATGGTGAATGTTACACAGTGTGTAAAATGGCCACTTAAACCAGCCAATGACAGGTCATAAGCCCTGTAGATGCCTAGACTTCTATATTACCTTCTCTAAAATGTTCTTCATTTCTGTTGTAATATGTTAATTATCTAGTTAGGTTAGTGTCTATCTAACATGGCTCAGCCTATTCTAAGATTTTTGGTGAATTGATTTTAAGTATTTTTTATAACGATACTGAAAGATAATAAATAAAAATATTTTCCCTAAATTGTGGAAATAAGAACATAATGATATCAAAGTTATAAATTTGTATTTCCGCCAATTTTTTTGCTACAAAAGTTAGTTTTGAACAGTGTATATTATGTATATACATTAACTATCAAAACACCCACACATACAAGTTTAAAAAAAAAAAAAATTACTCTAATATTTGACTAAATAAAAACACAGATTACTTTTTCGTTCTTGTGCTTGAAAAAATTATCTTTAGAAAATTGTCTAATTCATATTTTCTTGCGGCTTTACCTTTTCTGCCTAATTATTCTTGAAACCTGAGGATTTTTTCAAATGGATGTTAACGATTATGAAACTAATTTATTATAATATACAGTACATATGTACATGTAAATGGCGAGCGGTGAGTTTTTAAATTGGTAAGCTATGAAAATTCTGATAAAATGTCCATAGCGGTAGTATGGCATATAAAAAACAAGTCTATTTTATATTTCATAAATAATTCCTTACAAAAATGGCTCCAGCGGCTAATAGTTTCAGTAAAAATATTTTCTAATGTAGCACAAACATTTGATTTAAAAAATACAATTTAGAAAAACATAATTACAAAAAAAAAATTGGAACCCCTATGGATTCGAACCCCCGCCTACGTCATTAGAAAGCAACCACCCATTTGGCGTTTTGGGTTAAGCATCGAAAAAGTAATTAATAAACTGGATAATTCATTAGCGCACCGGTGCATCTTTGGTTAAGTCAGACTATTATAACTTGTCTTGAAATAAAACACTATTTCTCAATAAATGATAATTAAATAATTTAAAAGTATTCCTTACCGAGTACGATAGTTCACCAAACAAAACATAAATTACGTTTTAAGAATCATTGTTTCATTGACTTTTATATCACATTATTATTCACAAAACGACATAAGTTATCCATATTATAATTCTTCATATATATTTATTCTGAAAACTATACACTAGTAACGTTTTTATCATAACTCTAACTAAATTTTAAAAGTTTAAATGGATACTGAAGAATAACCTACAATATTCAACTGTCATCGTATGCACAAAAACGAATTACAATTAAAAAACAATTAGTGAATCTTTGTTTTTTAAAACCCACTAAAGGATTTATACTATATTATGGATTAAAATATCAATTCGTTTCGATTAAAATTTCAAAATATTTATTTATTTTAAAGCAAATTTACTTTCAAACCACCGAAACATAAGTATGCTAAATTACTTATTATTGTAACTTCCGTGTTAAGACATACAAAATATATTCTTTATCTCTTTCTTACACATAACGAGTGCGTATATTGTCACCTCCCTTAGACTGTCGTAAGTCAAATTGATGTATTTTAAAGAATACTAGCCCTTATGAAAAAGTATTGAAAGACTAAATTGCATTAATGAAAGCTGCAAGATTTTACTGTAATCGCAAGTGTAATTTTTCGAACGAGATTCTAAAGTTTTAGGTTAAAGACGTATTTGAATTAGTGATTTTAAAGGGAGCAGAGTAATCTCGTGTAATCCAGTAGTAATAATTTTGGCCAATAGAGGCGCAACTGGTCGCTGTATGGAATAAAGGAATATGATATAAATTTAATAACCAAAGAAAAGTAATATATTTTTTGGTGATGTGTTTTTTCCTAATAATACTACAGTATTATAAAACATTACTTACGATGTCAAAAAAATATGGTAAGCTGCATGTAATCGATTATAAGGAGCATTCGCCCCTGGTACATGTAATGCACTGTGTTTGAAATAAATATAATTTAAGTGTTGGAAGAAGAAGACACTTTAATTTGTCTCAAATATTCACTAATTATTTATTTTATTATAATAAATAACCACAAAGTTAGTGCTTCAAATACATATTTAAAATAAATCATTTTATAGAACTTTTGTAAAACCTTATTAGCAGGCAGTCTTATTGGCGAATGGATTTTTTTTAAACCAATGAACAAAATAAACGGTGTTCCTTGCATTTTTAGTTTGAATATGCGTAAAAAGCTAAATAAAATAGATACTAAAATAGAACTAGCAATTTGTGTGTACAAAAAATATATATATAGGTACTAGTCATTAATAGGAAAATAAGAATTAAAGAAGAGGAGAGTTGGAAGGATTGGGAAATGTTTCTTTCAAACTTATTTTTTCCAGGAAAAAAAAAATTGAGTAGCACTTAAGTTCTTTACCTATAAGGCTCCTTAACGCCGTATTTAAAGTTTGATTAAAAAAAGACAAAATGAAAAATGAAACCGGAACTTACAATAGGACAGTATTCAAACATTATCAGCCATGGATCCTGGGTGAGATTCCTGCCGGCAAATTGCAACAGGTTCTCGTGTCTCAAGTCTCTGTACAATCGAGACTCCTCGAGGAAGGTGCACTTGTCCGTTACAGTCACATTTTCATCCAGTATTTTCACGGCCACCTTGGTCACAGAATTGGGTGGGATTTCACCATCGGGGGAAGAATCTACATTTCCGTTGGCATTATCACTAGGGCAGATCAGATGGTGTGCGTCCCCTTCCACAATCTGTAAATATATTGAAAAATTGAAATCTACGTTAGTTTACAAAATTTACAGTGTTTGTGATCTGACGATGGCTGGTTTAATTTCTTTATATATTTACTGAACTGTTTACATATTCGTTTGAAAATGCCCTAACAAGTGAAACAATTGTCACGAAATTTTCGTTGTTATGTTTTTTATATTTGTAAAAATAAAATAAAGTATTCAGTAGACTCAAATCAGTGTTTGATTTCTAATATTATAAGGATTAAAATTTGATGTAGGTATACCCCATTAAAAAAATTACACAATATCTAAGTGAACTGCTATCAATCAAAAGTGCTATCAATTTCAAGCGAACATAAGGGAAAATAAATAGTTTGTTTTTCAAGTTTGTCAAGTTGCTTCTTCATGAATAATCTTTACAACCACTAACCATTATTGTAATAACATAAAGGCCAATAAAAATGCTTATTATTTATGCCAAAATATTTACCCTGCCAAACCATCCTCTTCCAATCACCTGCAAATATTGCAACTGGTTTCTCGGGAAATCTTCATTTGGGTTCTCTGTAAACACAAATAATTAGGAGATTAGAGATAAATTGAAAGACGAGCAAAAAGCTTTCATTGTTAACGGAAAGAGTGAACCAAGTCATATATTGACAAGTTTAACAGTTGATGGAAGTTGTTTAGAGCGGCCAGAACATCCTTCCGTGCAAAAACAGACAAAATTAATTAAAAACAACGAATTGATAGAATAGATTCTTTGTTACAAGATAAAAGATATATGATTTATTATTGAAAAATTTGCACATATCCTCGCTTTCAACTAGACGCACAGTAGTTGATGTTGTTACACTACATAATATTGTGAATAATGTCATAGATTGTCACTGCTTGGTAAATAAAATAATAAGCTTTAGGAATCCATTTAAGACCGCCAGACTTAGATGTACTTTCCACACAAGATCTTTTTAAACAAACTATGACCGGTTCTCTCCATTCGTGTAGTTTCTTTTAAATGCCAGCAATTCAATGATCCTTTTTGACGATATTTAATACTTCACCTGCTTTAATTAAATAAAAAATGATCTCAAGTACAACATAATAAGTTAACAGCAAAAACACTGTTGAAATTAGTCACTCGTGGAAATGAAATATTGATTTTAAAGGTTGTTTGAACTGCAATATTTCATAGTTCCTGGACTGGCAAGACTTAGTTTTGTATTATCATTCTTTTTTGAATACAGACTCATATACACATACTAGCTTCCTCTACATTCATACGTCTTCTCATGTACGCAAGCTGATTGTTCCGACTTTTGACATGTCTATCTTCAAGTATTTGTTGCATTTGGTCGTGCCATTTCTTTCTCAGTCTTCCTTGTTGTCAGCATTCATCAATATTAGCATCATAATTTAAGACTATTTTGTAAATATTTTTGAAAAAAAAACTTTTTTTTTCACTGTCCGTTCGGTCTACATATCCAAAGATACGCAACGCTCGTTTCTTGATTTTGACAATAATGCTAGTCTCAACCTTACATAATGCACGAATCTCGAGGTCTGTTCACATATCATTCTTCGTTTTACCACAAATTAGCTGGAGAGATCATTTTTCAACAGCATTCCACCTAATTTTATTATTGTTTTTCCAATTCCATACTTCGCTTCCGTACATAAGGATTGGCACCAAAACTCCATTGTAAACTGCTAGTTTTGCCTCATGCGACAAACAATAGTTTCTGATGAAATAAATATGGAATATTCACTTACGGAACCATTCCTGATATTCGGCGAGCACATCTGGTATTGCTATTTCTCTTCTAGGTGAGGAATGTGCGGGTGTGACACTCCTCGAAGTCTGCGGCTGCTCCGAGACCTCCGGCCGATTGGCCTCAAGATTCAAGTTCCTGTTCTCGTACTCGCTGACGATGTAGTTCTCCGCATTGTTGTTGACAATGTTCTCCAGCTCCTGAGCGGAGATGGGGCCGTTGTTGTTGTCTTCCTCCTCCTCCTCCTCCTGGGGCAGCGGTCGTGGGGGCGGGGATTGGTGGCCGATGGCCGCCGTTATGGGGTAGCGGATGTCGTTGAGGGGGTTCTGTATCCCCGTGTCGACGATGGCGGATGAAGACCCCGAGTTCTGGAGCGGAATGGGCTGCCCGACGACGACATCTTTCTGCAAATTAAAAAGAAAAACGAATTAATAAAACATACCTTAAAGCATGTATATAAAAGTCAATTATGTTTATATTTAATTTTTTTTCCACATAATAAATGATTAATAATAAAAATAATGTGACCTCATGTGTCGAGGACACTTAACAATATACTTTTTTAAAATTTGAATAGTCATTTGGGCTCTTACACTAATACCCGTATGCAGAGACAAACCTTAAGGTGAGGAAAGTACATTCCTCACCTTGAGTTTTGTCTCTGCATACGGGTATAAGGGTAGACTAGGGGTTATATAAAAACACTTTTTATGAATTATTTGTTGTTTATTTATTCTAAATTGCATGAATTATGATAACGCGGCAACCCTGCCTCGTGAAAGGGCTGGGACTGACCCACTTCTGGGAGGTGGCACACAGGTGCGTATTCGTGTACACACTTGAGATGAGAAACTACTTTAATTACACACTGTAACTGTGAAAAACAGAACAGATATATAATTTAATATCTAAATACAAAAAAAAAATTGTTCATTTTTGATAATCATTATTCAATAAGTTCACTTATATTCGCTAAACATTGTCACATACATATAAATGTACACACACCCTCACTAACATATACAATAATAGAAATGATACACTAAAGCAAGTACTTGGCATAAATATTATTATGTTACTACAAAAGTTATACTCATATGATTGAGATAAATTATATAAATATATTTTTCTACAGACATATTTTATTTTTATTTTAGTTATTTTTATTTGGGAAAAAAACAACAGTTTTGACATAAATTGTATAAAAAAAATAAGAATACATATGAAAGAAAATTGTGAAAACAGTCAATCAAAATTTTCCACAGTGGTGTAAGATATCGATTAAGTACATTATCGGTATCAAAATAAAAGCAGTTAACAATTGTTAGGCACTTAGAAACTTGCAAATAAAATAAAAATACATATACTTATTTACAGTTATAAAAATAAAGTTAATAGAAACAAGATAAATTTAAATAATAAGAAAAGAAAAAAGTTATATAAAATAATGTAAAAGGTACAAAAATATAATAATTAACATACGAATACATACATAATTACTGACATCGTAAAACTAAACGTATTAACTAAACTAATATTGAAACCATTGTATATATTTTATAATGTATTTTGTTTTTTATGAAAAATATAATACAATCCAATTTTTTTAATGAGTAGATAATTAGTATACATTCATTTAATATATAAATAAAAGATGAGTGATACTTTAATCCACAAATTTGGAATATCTAATAATATGGAATATATAATAAATTACAATGAACTTCCATCAAGAATTTTCACTTACAAACTTAAATGTTTCAGTATACATTCTTTACAATTTTAAAGTGCCTACATAAAATAATAACACGGGTAGCTAGACAGTGGCGGCCTCCGCGGTGTAGTGGTCAAGACGCTTGACTCACGCACGGAAGGTTCCGGGTTCGATTCCCGGTGAGAACACAAAAATTAAAATGTGATTTTTCTCAAGCCTGGGTGCTCTGTGATGTAATTCACCACTGTAATTAGCCCTCCTGGCCTGTTGTGGTGCAAAAAAAAAAAACTTAAAAAATACATGTAAAAAAAAAAAAAAAAACTAAACTAATGATGCTCTGGCAATAGCAAGAGCAGGAAAAGATCCGGAGTTAAGGCTGTAGTCTGGTAAAACGAACGCAAAATTAGGAAATCATACGATTTTGCCATTTTAAAACGAATTTTTTTTAATCACGCAATAATAAATATTAAAAAAAAAACATAAATTAGATAAAAACAATATTTTTAAAGGTATTTCTGTTAAAAATATGTACTTAAAAATTTTATGCAACTAAAATATAATTACTTTTAGACCGGCAGATTACGCCATTTTAGACTAAACATAGGTATCTAGGATCTCAATAAAGACTAAGTTTTAAAATAAAATTTGTTGTAATAATTTAAAGATAATAAATTGAACAGGAAAGTGGCTGAAGCCAAATTTTCATTTTGAAAAGAAATACAAGCATTTTAAATCACATACGTTTTTGTGACATTTTCCTTTATTTCTACATGAAATTATGCCTTCGGTTATACTTAAAAAAAAAAAAAATTGAAATACTTTAGTTGAAACCTTTTTTTATCGAATTTTATTCTCTTTTTTTGAAAAAAGAAGATAATTCTGGTTGTAATATTCAATTTAAAACAATATCTTATTGATTTTTTATGACCTTCAGACCTGCCCGAATTGTTTTCGTTAATGGCTGGGCTAAGCGCGTTAGCGCGCTCGCCGCTTTCGTGCTTGGAGGGCCAGCCATACAAAAATAGCGCGTAAAGACGCGTGCCTTTGTA
Source organism: Micrasema longulum (assembly GCF_059751315.1). NCBI lineage: Eukaryota > Metazoa > Arthropoda > Insecta > Trichoptera > Brachycentridae > Micrasema > Micrasema longulum. The sequence goes on along the minus strand of NW_028277949.1, from coordinate 312,273 downwards.
CGCGCTTTACGCGACAAGGTCAAGTATTCCGAACGATTTTAGATTCCGTACGCTCGGAGACATCTGTTAGAAGCTTGATGAAACACTAGGACACGAGACATGATTAAAATTATCGACACGACAGCGTTCCAAATGGGAGTTTCTGAAAATTGCCTAAAATTTCGCGGCCAGCTGGGAACTGCCAAAGCAATCCCCAGCGGCACAGAAAATGTAAAAATCGGTTCGTATAAAAAACATATCACAAGAGATAAGTTGGTTATATAACCGTCGACAACACGTTATTACTATGATAACGAGTTACACAGAAATGCGATCTAAGGAAACACGTTTATTACTTTCTCACGCTGTCATGAATATCGTGATTTGCTATCTCCATTTTTTTCGAGGGGCAACGTAATATTTGCTAAAACCTGGCTAAAACTGAGATGCAGTAAGGAATAACCTTTCTAGTTATTACATTATTATTATGGATAACTTATATAGTGCCATTTTCGTAATATAATACCTCAAGGGCGCTTTACAAAGTGATTCTATAAATAATTCTAGAAATAAATTAATTTCATTTTAACTTTTAAAATTTGTAATTTAAGTAAAACGATTCACTCTGTTATCACGCGCTACGGATTTTTTTCAAATAATTTAGAGAACAAGTGGGTTTTAAGTTTTTTCCGAAACATCACTTTACTCTCACAGTTTCGCACTTCTGCTGGGAGAGCATTCCGTGCCATAGGGATTGCGACCGCAAATGCGCGTTCACCGAATTTAGTGGGCTAGTTGCGTAGAGGTATAATAACTTTTCCTCTCGCCGTAGATGCAGCTGATCTAAGTGTAAGACGTATGCCAGCAAGTTCATCTAAATAATCTGGAATGCATAGTCCCCTTAGATCCCCCACAGTCAAGAATAATGTTATGTTAAGCAAGCTGAGTGAGAGTGAGGCGGTTTCTCGGATGGAATGATAAAATTAATGGCTAGCTATCCCCAAAACCGAAATCAATACGTTTCATATGGCTTGTTTGCATCAAAAAAAATTTGTACTTACTCAGGTGTCCCCCAAGGATCCAACCTGGGCCAATTGCTGTTCTCTATTTTTATTAATGACATTAAAAGTGTTAAAGTTAATTCACGTTTTTTATTATTCGCGGATGACTTGAAGCTATTTTTAAGGGTTAAAACTTTTGATTATTTTCGTACTCTTTATTTTTTAAAGTAAAAATAAATATTTACGTTCTTATTTATTCTTATTTACCCAAAAATTTCATTTTGAGGGCCATTTTCAACGAGTTGTAAATGACTCACTATTAGAAAATGGGAATCAAGTTGGAGTAGAGTGGGATTCGAACCACGGACCTTTGAGCCGTGGTTCGAATATTTTTTCGTTGTGCATTTTTTAATTTCTGGATTGAAAAATAATTATCCTATTTTACTACCTGTGGAAAAAAAAGATGTCAATCGGTCGCTCCGTTGAGACGTGAAGGAAACATAAACAAACGAACAAACACACTTTCGCATTTATAATAATTAGTATGGATTTTAAAATATTTTTTAGCACATTTTTAAGAAATTTTGCCGTACAATTTGATGCTCTAATTTTTACCGCGCATAAGAAAACATTTTTTGTATCAAATTTCCCGTAGGGCTGAAGTTCCTCATAATTGTGGGATAAATATTATAACGTTTTCTCTTGTGTTATTTTGTCTTGATTTATGTATTCCAAATTAAAAAATTAAGTAAACTGCTCTTATGTTTTTTTATTACTTAAAATATAGTTGGTATTATTAAGCTATTTAGTCGTAAATATGAAAACCCGTTTCTATTTACCCATCTGACAGAAAATTATTCGATATCGAAAGAAAAAAGACTTCCACAACACTATTATAGTGTTGTGGCACTAATTGTAATATTTCAAAATTATCTTCTTATATTATTGTAATAAAGGAGATTTACAAAAGCGGAACTAGAAAACATTTTTTAATGTAAAATTTACACAACAGTACAATCAGGACAGCAGTTAAACCTAAATAGTCAATAAATAACAAAAATCGTATGAGGTAAAGATAAACAAAAAATAAAGAAATTGCAATTAATTTCGGGAAGAATTAAAACAGATCGTCGTCACACATTACACCTCCTTTGAGGCACATGAACGCAATCAGAAATCGGTCACGCAAATTCGAGGAATTTCATATTATAAGTACATGACATAATATATGTATATTATGTCTATTGAAATATAGAGTGTAATAGCAGAGATGACATTGTTAACCTTTCACCTAATCGTATATCGCATAGGATAGGCTCTGCCTACTTCTGAATTCACGGAATTACAATATTCACGAAATTATTCATTTATTTGAACAATTTTCAAATCAGAGTTTCAATTATAGTAATAATAATAAATCAATCACATAAGTCAACTTATTAAAAAAAAAATGCTCATCTTGTAGTATGCACCTATGTTTACGCGTGGTCAAATAACGTTATTAAGGATAGTATTATCAATGTAATTTATCACACAAAACAAATTTATTAGTTATCGGCTAAAAAAAAAGTTTTCTCGAAGAAGAACCTTTTCTAACTGTATGCCGTAAACGACGTTACATTGAAGAGTCATCACACGACTATGTGTTCCTGATTATTAGCAATAATCCAATTCCTGTAAGTATGGAGAAAAAAAGTATATTCTTTTAATGTTAGATTTGATTCCTGCAAAGTTTGAGACACAAAAAGCTTTCTCCTGAAAAGTAAGGCATTTTGACTTATGTGGTTGTTTCCCCCGCCCCACATAAGGACGAATGACCAATTTAGGGCGCCAAAAATATAATATTGGGTTTTATTTAATATTATGATCAGAAAAGGATGAAAGATGCCTTTTTGAATAATTATCTTACAAAAAAATGCCCAATTAGGGTTATTTGAGGTTGGGTTCTCATAAATTCTAATAAAAAAAAATCATATCAATTTGATTCTGTATTCTAAAGTATATGTACATACTATACAATTTGGATAAAATTCTACTGTACATCAACATCCTCACCATCTACAACATCATCATCATCATCATCAGACATTTGATCACAGATGCCTTCATCATCACCACCATAGAAAGAAGGTAGCCTTAGCATGCTTAATACAACTTCATTCAGTGGAGTTTGATTTTCTTTTGGCTTTTTTCGCTTACTCGTCACAACAGGGTCTGAAGAGACCAACATCCAGTTAAATATATCAGTATTTGTGTTAATTCTAGATGTTTTTCTAGAGTGACTACTTCTTAGTTTTTTATATTCCTTGTGTCCTGCCTCAATAACGTCTTCAGACAGTTGGCCTACTGGTAATGGTAGATATTTCATGATATCTGCCCCGTGTAATAACAATTTATGAACACTGGCACTCATTTTATACCAGCCATAAAGAGAAACAGCCATTTGAGCTGTTTCGAAACAGTATTTTTGAAATAGCTTTTCATTTACGTAATGACCACAAGAAATAACGGAAAGCACATTCGAAAATCTTTCAATAAGTTGTTTATCAATCCCAGTTATTTGGGAAACAAGTGACGGATTTTTAAAAAACTTCCGTGCCGTGTTACCGTCATTACTGTTGCCTCCACCTTGTTTTGGTTGATCGACAACTAGGCCCATTTCTTTGTAAAATTCAGTAGCTATTTTACTTTTCCTCTCTTTTACTTTTTCTTTTGCATTTATACCTCTTGCTTGCCACTGCTTTAATTCTAATTTATATGATATATGTAGCAAATATTCATAGCATCTAAGGTGCGCATGTAACACAGAAATACCATATTTAAAGGTATCTTTATTACAAACTCTGTTTTTTAGTTTTTTGAGATTGTTTAAATCATTAGGAGTAGCTTTACATACATTGCACGCTTGCGAACTTGAGGTTTTTGTCAAAATGTTGACAACCTTCCCATCTAGCATTGTACAAATAGGAATATGTTTGAATTTAAGTACTTTAGTGCCAAGAACGATTACTGATGGCTCTAATTGCAAAATTTGTGAGTGTATTTCATTATACTCCTCTTTGACATTCTGATTTCATTATACTCCTCTTTGACATTTCTTTTTTTATTTTGAATGAGATTGGACGGCAATATCGTGTTGACGATGGAGACATGTTTTTCCAAAATATTTTACAACGATTAGGTTCACACATTTGCAATGGCACAATTGTACACAAAATTGTATTAGAATCCGCATACTCTGAGTTATTCGCAAAATTTTGTTTATATATACTATGTCCACCGCTGCCATCTAAACCCCATTTATAATAAACATCGATAGTATCATCGCCCTCTGAAATATTTTGTAGTATTACATCTGCTTGTACATGAGCCAGGCGTTGTGTTGTATGTATAAGAAGATCCAACAGTGGCACGACAGCCTCATTTTCAGTTATCCTTATATTTGTAGGATAACATTTCTTTTTTGCCTCTGCTATCACTTGATATGAGGGATAAATGTTAGCCCCTCTCTCTTTTGCTCCAAGTCACATCCTTAAATAACCTCCTTTTGTCAACCCGAGATCCACCATAAAACCTAAGGCCTCTTCTGGGCTGTATGGCCTTATGGTCACAGAGGATGAAGTATCATGCGCCATTTTCATTTTTTTCAATGTTTTGGGCGAAGATTGGATGGCCAATTTTACAACTTGAGCAGCAGTTCTTTTACCTGATATAGTTAAACTTGATGTTATTGCCGAACACAGTTTTTCTGAACTGATATCAGAAATCACTGATTTAGCATGCCTTTGTTTACTGCGCCCAGAGCTCTCATAGAACCATTTTTTTGGCCTGCCTCGCTTCTTTTCCCCTGAACTTTTTGGCGGTAAGGATGAAAGCTGTAATGACTCCATATTCGGGAGTTTCACTTCTTCGTCAAGCCATTTTTTATGTTTGGTGTAAAAACGCTCGTACATGTAGTTACAGCTACGCCATTTTGTCAAGAGCTTCGAGACAAACACTTTAACTGCTATTTTAATTTGTTTTTCACATTCTTCTGAAAACTTACTGACTCCAAATTTGTCTAATATATACATAAATGATTGTTTATTACACTTCACTGCCGATAACTTGCAAAACTGTTCATTTTTAAACACCTCAAATAGTTATTTTCTTTTAATTTTAATTTCTTTTAGAACGGGTTCGGAACGATGACCTGCAAAGAATACGCTATATTTTAAAAAGGTGGATGAAAGTGGATGTGAATTTTGTTTTTTATGCTGGTTATAATAAATTTATTCTATATATTTTCAGATCAGAGTGGAACTCGGTGGTACTTTTTTCTAAACTCAAGGGAAAGTAACCATATTAATATTTTTTCTAAACAAAAACGGTGTTTCATAAAACATGGATAATATCTATATTACGTAAAATAGTTACATAAATAATGATTGCAGATTAAAGTACTAACCTAATACTTCAATATTCATGTTGAAAACTTTGCGATTTTAAATTAAGTAAAACAGGACAAGCGTAGTTACTCCGTCAACAATCCAAACGCAACTGACTGGTGTTGGCCGTGCCGAAGATAACCCAACTTTGCGCGCATGCGTAAATTGATATGTTGCGTGGACAAAATAAAATTATGCGTCACATTGGGTATTGGTTTATTGTTAACATTTTTAGAGTATTTTTGATTAGTTTAAAGACAACATGAAATCCTATTATTGGCGCGCTAAATCGGTCATCCGTCCTTATGTGCGCCCATAGAAATATCAAACGCCAGTATGTAAACCCAATTTTTAAAAAAAAATATTTGTTTTGCAAAGTGTAGCAAAAAAAAATTTCACTACTATTCAAAATAAAACATGTCGTCATTATTACAATGAAAACAATGTCAAAAACTCTGTTTCAATTCAGAAGCTAGTAGGTCCACATGGACATTGAGGTGGATTGTTGTGGATATACTGGCGTTTGATATGTATCAACTCAATTATAGATAACATAATAAATCTGCCTAAGTTTGTAAAAACTCTCGGTGGAAGTTCATTGTAATTTATTATATAAATAACAGACGAGCGAAACTTTTGAATTCACAAATTTGGAATAGCCAGTGACCGGAAAAGGTCCAGATAAAAAGAATGCCATTACCATTTTATAATTTAGAATTCTCATATAATTTTGAATTCTCTTATCCTTACTGTTTTTGTATAAATACACTGAATATAATAAAGATGCAAGTATCGAAAATGTCGCGGATATTCCAAATTTGTGGATTTAAGTATCACTCGTCTTTTAATTCAAAAACAAAAAAAAACTAATCTGTAAAAAAAATAATACACATCGTTCTAAGGGAAAGTTCAGTTGAACCACAAACAGTGAAGTTAAAAAAAGAGTAAGGTTAAATTTATTTTTTTAAATTGGCAAAATGAATTATTTATTTATATCACGCAAACAATTTTGACGAAAACGTGACAATTGCGTAACTATTTTGGTGCAACTGGCCCTAAAATAGTAAAATATATATATAATATTATAAATAATCATCTCTTCATTTCATAATCCATATTTCGAATTTAATTTAATACGTTTCTCCTATTTGGTCTCCATTCTACAGGTCTCATATCGACCTTATAGAGTCTGTCCAACACCGTTTTCTAAGAAAAGTGGCATGGTTGCTCGGATTACAAAGGGGTAATTATTCCTATTTTTAAATAAAGCAATCTCTTAATCTGTCTTTATTGAAGAGACGTAGAATTAAGATTGACCTTATATGCATTTTCAAAATACTTAATGCTATAAGTGATGTCCCATCTTTATTGCAATCGATTTATTTTCATGTTCCCAACCGTGTCACCAGAAGTCAAAATCTGCTATTTATTAAATCTTCTAAGAGCAACTTCTGTTTTTATGCACCAATGTTCAGAATGTGTAGATTAGTCAATTCATCACACGACTTGGAATTCTTTGGGATAGATCTTCCGGCTTTTGGTAGATCTCTTCGCGACCAAACAGTGTGGGATGAAGTTGGATTGGCATGGTTTAGCTCGAAGTCTTATGTCTTTCGTTTTTATGAATATATTGTATACCATTATTGTGTTACCCTTGTTTGTCTATGCTACGCAGTTTTATGTTCTTTTCGTTCAGTTTCTTGTATTTATGTTTCTTCATGTAACTGTTGTAATTGGCTTAGGGCGTATATATAATAAATAAATAAAAATTATACATATTTTAGAAATACATATACTGTAATATTGTTCATATAATTCAATAAGAACATCTGTTGGCCATTTTTAAGATTTGACCTAATAATATTTTATATTATTTGACAAAACATATTCCAAACCCTCATAAAGGAATACTAAATTTATCAAGATATATTTTGTGGATAAACTTCAAGAGATACGGAGAAATAAATCCAGGGCCTCGATTACGATGGAAAGATAAATACGTCATACCTTCACCTTGACGGTATAGTTGATGATAAATTCCCTCTAGCGATTGTAAAGATATGCTACCGAGTTTTGGGTAGGTATATCGATATGAATCAACGGGAAGCGTACGTCAAGGTACACATATCTACTCTCTAAAATGACATAGCTTAAGTATGACGTCATAGTTGAAGATAAAAGTCTCCCGACCGACTACAAAGGTATAGTACCGATACCCCCACCATCAAGTTTTGATGTAAGTACATCATTTTATACCGACGGGTCTAGAACCACTCGATACGTTTATCTACGCATTAACAGTGTCAAAAATTTTGTTCCACCGAGCAATTTTTCCTTTAATTATGATTTATTAAAATTTTAAATCATTTTGAGGTTGGCACTTTTTTTCTTAAAAGCCTATTAAAAATATGAGAGAGAAAAAAGTAAGTTTTGAAGTTTAATTAAATTCCGACATAACTGTTACTTTAATAAAACGAACGCCTAGATGTGAAAATAATGTCGCTAGGTTCTGTCCTATTAACAAATAAGAGTATCTAGGCGTCAGAAACAGATTATATGCGTCAAAAAGTTACCACTCAAAAAAAATAATTTGGTTATTATATTTTTCTATCTGTTTTACTATCTTTCCGAGAGTATGTTTCGAGACGTTAAAGGAGCCGGCTTTGTAGTCAATCAATAGATACATACATACGATCGTTAAGCGTACCGTCTAGGTGATTTCCAAAAGACATGCAAAATTCATGTTCAAGCGAGCATTTTTTGCTTGAATTGGGATATATTGGAGTTTAAAATCGCTTTGAAGTGAGCACTTTTTATTACAGAAGCCTATTTAAAATATAAATGATCACTATTTTAAATGTTAATGACGCAAGGAACGCGGACTAATTGTTTGCGGTCATCCCATTGGCTTATTTCGATTATATGATGTCGATATGACAATTAGGTAGAACATACCGAGGTAAGATACAGATAGTACAAAAATTGTATACCGTCTCGATATATACAGATGAAGATAGCGTTCATATTCGAGGCCCAGGTGCTTCGGGGCAGTCGACAGCTTTTCAGTCGGAAATTTAAGTATAGGTGTGCCTGTCCTGCCATACGCCAATTTACAAAAGTCGCATGCGTCGCTAATGACGAGTGACTCCATAAGACCCTCAGCGAACAGCGGCATTGTAAAGAAAATTACGATTTTCCATCTATCAATGCCGCCGATTAACTGAACTGTCCATAACTGCCGGTTATTTACTAAAATGTGTCGCATTCTTCGACATGTACTCGTATATAATTAACGGTCATTGAACTAAGATTTCCTTCTTAATACAATACAGCGTGAATGGATAGAATAATGGCTATAATAAACAATACAGTATTCAATAAGTAATACATAGATCGGAAACAAAACTTGACACTGTCCACTATCCATAAGTATGACATATCAACAATGAACAATACGAGTATGTTGCTATACGGTGCAGCAAAAATAATCAACAATGTTTTGAGTATGTCCAAATGTTTGCAGACAGGCTGAACTTCCTTCCTAGGGAGTTACTTGAAGCTATTGAAAAACAAATAAAAGTGGATGTTAATTTATATTGACTTTTCTGTTAGACCGGTATAGGAAATAAGTATCATATGAAAGGATGTACCTATCGGACGATTACAATTTCCCGTTTCCCCACTGTAATTATAAAATTAAATTAAAACAACGTATTGATAAGTGCATTAAAATAGTATAACGCTTGCAATTTACACATTTATAGATAAAATATTCGTGCCTAAATCGCCTGTCGGAACAATTTTATTCAGCTAATGTCGTATTGCGCAAATACATATTTTAAAAAGAAATAGTCAATTATAATTTGAGTACTATTTGTTTTTATGTAGCATAAATAAATGAATATCTTACGTAAATGATAAAAATTCTACGCGTGATAATTAATTACGATGTTTACCTATATTTTGACCAGGGTTATGTTTCACTGGGGCTAAAAAATGAGGTCAATTGATAATACGTAAAATCATCATCACCATCATTCCTTTTCCATACCTAATGGTGCATAGGGCACTGCATTGGTATACAAATCGCAGCGCATCTGGATATTTTTTGTTACGTGAAGGTATGATGATCAGTCTTACGTTTCAGGTGCCAGTCCAGGAACTATGAAATGAACGTTGTTATGCAGGAAGCAGCCAGCCATAGAAAAGTGAAACTGAGATAATAGCACGTTTGTGAAAACAGTGAATAATGAAATCAACACAACAGTTGGAATGTTTTTGACTTTGAAAAATGATAAACAAATAATACATTAGTTTTTTTTAATACTTTAAACAAGTATCTAATTACGTATTTGACCAGTTTTAGTAGTAGTTTTAAAGAACCGTAAGATTTTTCTAGAGCTAGAGTATCCGTGCAAAAAAAGTTAAATGCTTTATGAAAGAAACAATCGGAAGAACTTAAATGTGAGTAAACAATTTCCATACAGTCCACAACATTCTAATTCCCGCTGTAATCAGTGTGCAATGCCTGAAAGCTGAGAGCTGACCAAACAGAATGCGAAATATGAAATAAATTTTATTTTATTTATTTGGATAACCAGCAGCTAAATTTATCTTATATATATATATATATATATATATATATATATATATATATATATAAAACAAAACAAATAATAAATAAGCCAATTACAGGTTTTCACAAGTAGCATCACGGTAATTCAACAATGATTTATTTGATGCTAGTTGTGAAAACCTTGTTGAATTACTACCTGGTAAAAGAAGAAGTATAAAAATTGGAAAATTGTTTTCAGGCGTTGCCTAGTAGGTGATTTGGTTCAGCCGGATGAATCTCACCCGCGTGATAAAGGTTTCAGCTCTTTTACTTCACAAAAGTCAGCAGATGGAAGAGTTGAGGAAATGTAAATGTTCAAACATGGTCAGAATGGTGAATGTTACACAGTGTGTAAAGTGGCCACTTAAACCAGCCAATGACAGGTCATAAGCCCTGTAAATGCCTAGACTTCCATATTCCCTTCTCAAAATCATTTTCCCTCTCTGTTGAAATAAATTTAAATAGCATCACAGTAAGTTAAAAAAGATTCTCGAACATAAAATGAATAGTAATTTAATGTAAATTCAAAAGAAAAGAAAAAATACTACGAATTATTTCGAAAGCAAACGCCGTACGTCATTAAGATTATTTGCAAATAAATCTATGTTAAATGATTTATTTATTGCATTAAAATTATTAAAAGTTCGCTATAAATATGAATTTTGCCTATAATTAGATGAAACAAGAGGTATGTGAAGAAGAAGGTTATTTCTTAGAACTTTGGAAGGAACATTGATAGAAAGTTTGCATAGTAGTTCGGGACAGTCGATTGAACCAAAGGCAATTTTTAGTAAATAATAAATAATATGTATTCTCTCTATTGGGATTTTCGCTACCCGGCTGCGGTAATATTTCAATTATTCATAACTTTGCTCGTGAATTGGCGTTCTAGGGCGAGCATCACGTGAATACTGTGTACGGTGTACGAGTATTTATACTATACCGCGAGGTATACTTGTATACGGAAAAGTTAAGATAGAAACGCGCAAATTATTATTTAATTCAACCGTAAAACACTTTCCTCGCCATTCACCGGAGTGCTATACCCGTATCAGTAATAAACAATCATGCTAGAATATTATCTAAATGACCATTTTCAATAAAAAAAAAGCTTGCTGATTATCACTCTGGAATATCAATCTCTTAAGAGGAAACGCGGGGGACTAAGAATTTTGACGAATAGGTAACCTGAAACTGTGGGATAAAGACAACTGCACGAAGGACTGATTATGCCATCGCCAATATCGACGTTTCGTTGTCCCATTTTCCACACCTCAAAACTACACCGATTTGATGTGTTTTTTTTTTTTAAGAAAGAGTATCAGAATGAATTTTTTCCGTGTCAGTACATTTTGCGTTTTTCTAAAATATTTGTATACCGTACATCTAAAGACGGCAGATAAAACTGGGTGATTTTAAGGGTTTTTGGATGATCCTCTTTCCCTTAATATTTTTTTTTAAAAAAAAACGATATGGACACGCTAATGGTAAATATCTCAAGTGCCAAAAAAAAAACACTGCTCTAGTGCCATAACTCAGGAAGGGAAAACGGGAATACGCTTGTATAAAGAAAAGTCAGATCGCGTTTCCTCTTAAACCCCGTCACAAAGAATTTTAGTCATCCGATATATGTATTTCCAGATTATTTCTCTCCTATTTTACGTATACATAAAATGAAGGTGAACGCGCTAGTAATAATTATGCATTTGTAACACTAAGGGCCAGTTCCATCTTAAAAAGTTAAGTTAAATAAAGCTTGAAGTCAAACAATTGTTACATTTTCCTCAAAATCTCAGTTTAAACACAAGTAATCTAAAAAATATTAAATATAAAATATTAAAATTAGACAACTTAGAAATCTTAGAAATTAAAAAAGCGATTGGTAATAAGAAAACAATAATTAATAACCAAATAAACAATATTTCTTTTAGTCCTCTCCTGTCTTACTTCGAAAATAATGATATCAAATTACCACCCGTGTAAGGAAAAAACGACTTGATTTATTGGGTCCACGTGTAGTATTTAGTAAACATTATAAAAATAAAAAAGGAATCAATTCATTAGTTACGTAAACCTTGACGAAAAAGCTTGTTTGCTTTGAAACCGGTCGGTGAAAAATAAAAATTAGTGGTTAAAAACAAAGTTGTTTTATTTATTTTATTACAAGTAATCTAATTTTTAAGGCAATTGTTTTGCTGCATTTCAATTATTGTTCTAGTGTTCTATATCTGAGCACTGAAAATCTCCATAA